>NW_008709015.1:49635-69432 GCF_000327385.1 Lottia gigantea
CAAAGTTAAACTCTACCAAACTGAAGAAAATTTGAACAACTCCCCTGGGCAGGGTTGGTTGGCCAAACCACTTTTTCTGTACCAATCGATAAAAACGTCCTGCTAGCCAAACAGGGGAAGTTGATAAAGCGACGAGCTGGTCATACCGATAGACACTGGCGTCCAATAAACACCAACTTGCTGTTTTATCGGGTAAATAAACACGTCTCCAAGTTAAACAACATGGTATCCAAAGTAAACAAATAAATAGAGTAACAAACAACAATGTCCACAAAACATCAATAGTGCGACAACCTCCGTGCCAATATTGATAGGTTTATATCAACAGAGTTTGACCCACAGAAATACAGTTTCTATCGTCCTTACATTTCTTCTACAAATTCTTATCTCAAATTAACAACCATTGCCAAATATAACACAAATTACCAAGAAATCGTCAATTCTTTTTTCTTTACCTTGTAGAGATTACGTGAGATATGTTATTAGTTTACTCGTTACCGTCTGCGTTCCGTAACGTCATCAACTCAATCAACTGTACAGTAAAACAGTCTACCCTAACAACTTCTAATAACAATGCCTTTTCTACTTTTCAAAGTAAATCTGTCTGTTTTTCCTTTATTTTTCGCATAAAATTCGTTTGATTATTATGTCGTTGTACCAAACAATCTGCTAGCTAGTTAGACATGATAGTTTGGTATAGTCTAGTCTCATTTTATCCACAGAAAACTGTCATTGTACCAAATAATCTGTTAGCTAGTTAGACACGATAGTGTGGTATACTCTAGTCTCATTCTGACTACAGAAAACTGTCATTATACCAAGCAATCTTCTAGGGTGATGGACACGATAGTTTGGTATGCTCTAGTCTCATTCTGACCACAGGAAACTGTCACTGTACCAAGCAATCTACTAGCTAGTTAGACACGATAGTTTGGTATACTCTAGTCTCATTCTGACTACAGAAAACTGTCATTGTACCAAGCAATCTGCTAGCTAGTTAGACACGATAGTGTGGTATACTCTAGTCTCATTCTGACCACAGAAAACTGTCATTATACCAAGCAATCTTCTAGCGTGATGGACACGATAGTTTGGTATACTCTAGTCTCATTCTGACCACAGAAAACTGTCATTGTACCAAACTATCTGTTAGCTAGTTTGACATGATAGTTTGGTATGCTCTAGTCTCATTCTGACTACAGAAAACTGTCATTATATCAAGCAATCTTCTAGCGTGATGGACACGATAGTTTGGTATACTCTAGTCTCATTCTGACCACAGAAAACTGTCATTGTACCAAACTATCTGTTAGCTAGTTTGACATGATAGTTTGGTATGCTCTAGTCTCATTCTGACTACAGAAAACTGCCATTAGACCAAGCAATCTTCTAGCGTAATGGACACGATAGTTTGGTATGCTCTAGTCTCATTCTGACCACAGAAAACTGTCACTGTACCAAGCAATCTACTAGCTAGTTAGACACGATAGTGTGGTATACTCTAGTCTCATTCTGACCACAGAAAACTGTCATTATACCAAGCAATCTTCTAGCTAGTTAGACACGATAGTTTGGTATGCTCTAGCCTCATTCTGACCACAGAAAACTGTCATTATACCAAGCAATCTTCTAGCGTGATGGACACGATAGTGTGGTATACTCTAGCCTCATTCTGACCACAGAAAACTGTCATTACACCAAACAATCTGCTAGCTAGTTGGACACGATAGTTTGGTATACTCTAGTCCCATTCTGACTACAGAAAACTGTCATTATACCAAGCAATCTGCTAGCTAGTTAGACACGATAGTTTGGTATGGTCTTGTCTCATTCTGACCATAGAAAACTGTCATTGTACCAACCAATCTGCTAGCTAGTTAGACACGATAGTTTGGTATACTCTAGTCTCATTCTAACCACAGAAACTATCATTGTACCAAACAATCTGCTAGCTAGTTGGACAGGATAGTTTGGTATACTCTAGTCCCATTCTGACTACAGAAAACTGTCATTATACCAAGCAATCTGCTAGCTAGTTGGACAGGATAGTTTGGTATACTCTAGTCTCATTCTGACCACAGAAAACTGTCATTACACCAAACAATCTGCTAGCTAGTTGGACAGGATAGTTTGGTATACTCTAGTCCCATTATGACTACAGAAAACTGTCATTATACCAAGCAATCTGTTAGCTAGTTAGACACGATAGTTTGGTATGGTCTTGTCTCATTCTGACCATAGAAAACTGTCATTGTACCAATCAATCTGCTAGCTAGTTAGACACGATAGTTTGGTATGTTCTAGACTCATTCTGACCACAGAAAACTGTCATTGTACCAATCAATCTGCTAGCTAGTTAGACACGATAGTTTGGTATGTTCTAGACTCATTCTGACCACAGAAAACTGTCATTGTACCAAACAATCTACTAGCTAGTTAGACACGATAGTTTGGTATGCTCTAGTCTCATTCTGACCACAGAAAACTGTCATTATACCAAGCAATCTGTTAGCTAGTTAGACACGATAGTTTGGTATACTCTAGTCTCATTCTGACCACAGAAAACTGTCATTGTACCAAACAATCTACTAGCTAGTTAGACACGATAGTTTGGTATGCTCTAGTCTCATTCTGACCACAGAAAACTGTCATTATACCAAACAATCTGCTAGCTAGTTAGACACGATAGTTTGGTATGCTCTAGTCTCATTCTGACCACAGAAAACTGTCATTATACCAAACAATCTGCTAGCTAGTTAGACACGATAGTTTGGTATACTCTAGTCTCATTCTGACCACAGAAAACTTTCATTGTACCAAACAATCTACTAGCTAGTTAGACACGATAGTTTGGTATGCTCTAGTCTCATTCTGATCACAGAAAACTGTCATTATACCAAGCAATCTTCTAGCGTGATGGACACGATAGTTTTGTATGCTATAATCACCCAGGATACGATAGTTTTGCATGCTATAGCCACTCAGGATACGATAGTTTTGTATGCTATAGTCACTCAGGATACGATAGTTTGGTATGCTATAGTCACTCAGGATACGATAGTTTAATATGCTATAGTCACTCAGGATACGATAATTTAATATGCTATAGTCATTCAGGATACGATAGTTTGGTATGCTATAATCACTCAGGATACGATAGTTTGGTATGCTATAGTCACTCAGGATACGATAGTTTAATATGCTATAGTCACTCAGGATACGATAATTTAATATGCTATAGTCATTCAGGATACGATAGTTTGGTATGCTATAGTCACTCAGGATACGATAGTTTGGTATGCTATAGTCACTCAGGATACGATAGTTTGGTATGCTATAGTCATTCAGGATACGATAGTTTGGTATGCTATAGTCACTCAGGATACGATAGTTTGGTATGCTATAGTCACTCAGGATACGATAGTTTGGTATGCTATAGTCATTCAGGATACGATAGTTTGGTATGCTATAGTCACTCAGGATACGATAGTTTGGTATGCTATAGTCATTCAGGATACGATAGTTTGGTATGCTATAGTCATTCAGGATACGATAGTTTGGTATGCTATAGTCACTCAGGATACGATAGTTTGGTATGCTATAGTCACTCAGGATACGATAGTTTGGTATGCTATAGTCATTCAGGATACGATAGTTTGGTATGCTATAGTCACTCAGGATACGATAGTTTGGTATGCTAAAGTCACTAGAAAACGGTAACTATAATTCCCGTATTCCACGGAAAAGTTTTAATGAATTCAACTAAAAGTTTATCTAGACGATTTCAAGGTTTTAAAAGTTTGAACAATCCCTCTCTGTATGTTTTAATACAGGTGATAATCTTCTTTCATCTTTAACTAATACTTTGCTCCCCTCTTAAGGTCGAGATAGGTCGGATTTTTTCAACCCTGTTTCCCCTTGTTAGTGATGCATGACGGAGGAAATGACATGGAAAAAACGTCTTGTCTGACAATAAAGATTAGAAATCATTTCACATTTCATGGTGTTACCGTCTTCATTAATCAAATATGGTGGAGAAAAGTAGGGCGTAAAACTGCATTTATTTCTTTTTGAATTCATGCTATAAATCTGTCAGTTCTTTCAATGTGCTCAAAGAATTTACCCCTTTTTACCTTGCATTCACTTAGCAGGCGTCGTACCAAGATCTTTATATCCAAAACTCGAATCAGCAGAAAACGGCGAGTTCCTTGCTGGGCTGATGAAGACCGACGCCATGCAGTGAGCAATGAAAGAAATTGTGTTAGGACAGCGAAATTTTAACTTGCCCTCTGCCTAGCATAGTGAGCTTCATTATATTGTTCAATCTAACGACTAGGCGACATGTGGTTAGGGGACAAGTGTCTATCTCGTAGAGCCACCGCGTACATTTTGTTAGTTTTATATTCAAGATTGTTTTGTGAAACTGGCCCTGGTTTTATTTGGAGTAGGAAAATTAATCAAGAAAAATTACTTACATCGTCAGGGTTTTCAAACTCTTCTGAACACAAAAACCAAAAATACTAAAATCTCCTAGATAATCAGAAAAATTAATTCGTCATAGTAATTCACAGTTTGTGAGAGTTCACACCGCCTTCAACATCATTCTAATTTCTTACAAATACAGCTTCCCTTCAACTTAAAAATCACTTAATCCATCAACTTGCTGAGATGTGTTCTGTTCGAAACGTTGTTGTTAAATGAATGAGAATAGAGTTGGTGAACTAACAAAAGCGTTTCCAAACCTAACAAATGGTTAAATATACGAAAATCGCTACCGTCTTTTTAATTACGTACAACAAACACTGTCTAACATCTATGATGTTTACTGGAATAACAATCCAACCTGATTCACTCTTCCCAAACTTTTCCTTCTCAAAAAATAATACAACAAAACTATTGAGTTTTTCCACAATTAATTGTATACGACGTTTTTTATGCTCAGATCGCAGTTAGTCTGTACACGTTCTTTCAACAGTCGTTCTTTATTTCGATCGTATCTTGTGCGTTTTGTGAAGGTGGGGAGTGTTCGCAGACGGTCTGTAAAACCGGTGGTCGGATAGAAAACGTTCAGTGCACTAACTGAAAGCCGTGTCAACTCCAAAGTTTTATGGTTTGATGGTAACAAAGAACCCGGATGAAAGGAGGAAAGTATTCGGGAAAGATTAATGTACGATAATCCTCGGCGGTTCAAATATCAACTTAATTCGTCTTTAAAGGTAGACACGGATTACCAGTTATATCTAATAGTAGTCCGGGTCTATAAGACCTTTCCAAGTTTAGCTTTGATATGAGCGGACGGTAAGAATAGAAATAAAATATCTGAATTTGCCCCAATTTCTATCTTAGTTATGAGATTTTTGCCCGGAAAACACGTTTTCAATACCCCACAATTCCCTATTTGATCAGAAATCTACATTAGTTTTCACTACCCCACAATTCCCTATTTGATCAGAATCTACATTAGTTTTCACTGCCCCACAATTCCCTATTTGATCAGAATCTACATTAGTTTTCACTGCCCCACAATTCCCTATTTGATCAGAATCTACATTAGTTTTCACTGCCCCACAATTCCCTATTTGATCAGAAATCAACATTAGTTTTCACTACCTCACAATTTACAATAGAGACTAAAAATTGTAACCAAAATTTGATAATATTACTGAAATGGGGCACGTCCATCAATCTTATTATTTCTTCTTGTTTCTGAATTAAAAAAAAAAAATTTCAGAGTGTTTCAAATTTTATTTTCAATTAGCAAATATTTGAGACGGGATTAACAAAGGGAAAAAAAATACTACCTCGTAACGATTTTTTAGCTAAGAACAGAAACTCTGGCGACTGTTACTGCCAAAAAAAATAAAAAAAATAAGTGGAAACTGAATCATCAAATATTTCTCACAATAGCTGCCAAATTAACCCAGACCGTCTAGTTTAGTTCACTGCCAAATTTACCCCGACTGGTAAGATTAGGTTTCGGGGAAGGGAGGGTTTGATTCTCCCAAATGTACAGGCCTAGGGTGGAGCAGACACTTTATTTAGAAATTAGGATTAAGGGTCTTGATATTGGGTTTTCTTCTGTTCTTATTCTGATCTGAAATTAGAAAAAATAACTCGCCCGATGGGCGAGAAGTATAGTATCTGTTATGTACTGATTGTTTTTAGTTTACTATGAACAATATTATCATTTAAGTTCTTATTTTTTGAATATGCAACTATCATTTTCTGCTTATAGACATGGGGGAATTTCTCTTGAAGGCTCTTATAGTGGGCATGAACTATCTTGCTTGCTCGATTGCTGGTTGTATTAAACGGGACAACAAAGGGTGCTATGCCAACATTATGATGAATATTTAGTCCTATGGGTCTTGCTGTATTCAGTGTCTCAATCCAATGGGCTTCCCTAGATTGATGGAATTTGGTAGTTTGATCTTCGAGCAAGTCAATTTCTATACGCTCAATTGGGATTAGGGCGAGATCGTCTATTGAATGGTCGTCGAGGTTGAAATGATTAGAAACAGGCTTGTCTTTCTTTAATTTGATGTCTGAACTATGAGCATTAAAACGAGTTCGTAAATTATTCTTAGTTTCTCCTACATATTGTTTGGGGCATTTCTTGCATGAAATTAAATATATTACATTCGAATGTTCACATGTTAGATGTTCCTGGATCGGGTACCTTTTATTCGTAGAGTTGCTTACAAAATAATGAGTTTCTGATATAAAGGGACATCTACTGGACAAACATGGAGCAATTCTTAAACCACTTCGGCATAAAGTCTGTTTTTAGCTGCTATCTGTGCTAAGGTGGAATTTTTCATGTTTCGTAAAAATCGTTTAGAGTACCCACGCTCTTTCAGTTTTGAGAAAACAATCGTACAGGCTTGGTTGAAATCAGAAGATCTTGTACAAATTCGATGAAATCGTAAAACTTGTGACTTAATTATACCAGAAAAGGTATGTTTTGGGTGAAAGGAGCTCTTGTGCAAGAGTTGATGAGTATCAGTTTCTTTGAAATACACTTTAATATCCAGTTTATTTGTTTCTGCACATGATCAATGAATTCTGACACTGCACATGACTCACTACCACAGTCAGATATAATCGGGCGGCCTTTAGGAATTTTATTCGAGGTAAACCACTCCTTGGTTGGATTCTTATGGATTTTAGGCAAAGTGTACAAATGTCTCTCGCGACAATCAGGTTTGGCAGACAGATAGTCATATTGTTTCTGTTTGAGATAACTAGTTTTGACTAAATCGGCAAGAATATTATTAATCATGTTAGCAGTTTCTATGAAAATTGGTTTCGGTAAAATGGCATAATGTTTAGGATTATTCAGTTGATTCTCTGCTTCTGAAACGTAATCCTCCCTATTCAGAATGACACAACATGAACCTTTGTCACTCTTTTTAATAACAATGCTATCGTCTTTCTTAAGTAAGTTTAACGCTTCACGTTCCATTCGTGTGAGATTAGGCTTTTCGTGTGTTATGGAAAGGTTCACGGTTTGGCTATTCATACTCGCAAATGCTTTCAATATTTCAGGGTGGATGGCGGTCTGAGGGGGTGTCCACGTGGATTTAGGAATAAACATGGTTCTAGCACCACCTTGGGGTTGGTTTAGAAAAAAATATGTGCAGCTAAGATTTCGTTGAAATCGTTCAATGGATGTTCGGAGATAATTCAAGTTGGCTATCTTTGGTGTGGGAATAAACTTAAGTCCACGGTCTAAGATTGAATGCTGAAGGGGTGTGAGAATTTTGCGGCTCAAGTTAACTACAGTTTGGCCTAGCAGTGGCCTTTCAGTATTTTTATCCCCAGTAATTAGTTTAAAGACTTACTCGATGCTTGAAGCTGGAGTATCCAAAACAAATAGATGCTGTTTGCTGTTTCTGGACACCAATGAAGATTATCAACTGGTTCGAATTCTTCTTCGTAGGGTGGTAAGATTGTTGCGCTGTTGATACTGGACTCCATATCATGTTGTTGAGAGTGCTGAGGTTCTGTTGTGCTTTCTTCGAGATTTTATTTGAAATGGGTATACATATGAAGAGGAGTTTGGCAAGGTTTTATTGGCTGTGGCGATTAATTTCTGGGCTTGGTTAAAGGAGGTCTTTGGTAGCTGATCACGGTTCCCTCACTGAAACATGAAAAGAAAAGTTGTAAGAGTATGATAAAAAATTTGCATTATTCATTGCAACTTATAAAATTCAAAAACTTGTAAAGTGACATTACAAGTTATTTGCTCTTACGTAGCAGTGGGAACATTTAGGTGATATCTGATTGTACTTCACACTATCTTCGTAGATCACTTTGGCTTTTAATTGTTTTCTCGCATTCATGTTCTGATTGTCAAAAGTGCGTGAACGGTTTAACACAAGGTAATTGTTAATATCCTCCGTCCTGAAGAAGGGAATTTTTAGCACATCGTCCTCCCAACAACTTTTTAAACTTCCTGACAATTTTTCACCCAGCAGAGTGGTCAATAATTCTTCCTGTCGTTCAAGTTTGTTGTTGTCCTGAATATTAATCTCTTTTAATGTCCGTTTTCCGATTTGTACAATGCCTCGAGCACGTTTTATTAACTCTGGTCTATTTTTTGACACATGTGCTCCTCTATCTCGTAAATAAATCTTCAGTTCACGCACTGATAATTTATTAAATTGACACGTATCACCGACCTCTTTATTCGACGCCATTTTCTTTGCTCACCGGAAGTTGACGTCAACTACGAACGATAATTTGGCAAGGGAGGTAACACCGGTTATTAAACAGGACTATAGTTTAGCCCTTAATATTCTGTTATGTCATTAACATCGCTTTGCTTTACAACAGTCCACATTGATTTAGATATTAGCTCTTTCACTCAAATATAATTCAAGACAAGAAGAGTTTTAATTTATTTCTATTTCATATCTCTTTGTAATTATAATAATATACAATATTTCCTCCTTTCAGTATGGAAGACTTAATGGAAGACATTTCATGTAAAATGGAAGCGTTGAAAAATACAGTTCTAAACACAATTAGAGATTTTAAATCAGAAATTGGAGATGAATTCAAGAAGGTACGAGAAGAAATTAAAGAAATGCAAGAAAAAATGGAAGATAAACTGATGGAAAAGGCCGACACATCGGTGAATTCCATGTTGGAGGCCATTGCCGTGGGTGGGGCGGAGATGTTTGATTCAATAAATGAAGATTTGAAGGAATATTGGCCAAGAAAAAGGCATGCAGCGGAGTTGTTGTCTTCCAACCAGGTGGCACTTGTAGACAAGCCAACAGCAGAAAATCGTAAGTATTATTAAACTTAAAAACTTGCCTTATGAAATTTTTATTAACACATATTTGTATAAGGATATAGCTGACTATGCAATGGAATTTCGACTGGTCAAAGTTTTTGTCATAAGAAAAGCCTGAACTTGAATTACAAATCGAAGGGTCCAGCGGGTGTCCATCAACAAATAACTTGTAATGTCACTTTACAGGTTTTTGAATTTTATAAGTTGCAATGAATAATGCAAATTTTTTATCATACTCTTACAACTTTTCTTTTCATGTTTCAGTGAGGGGGAATCCTGCAACCATGTTTCAGTGAGGGGGAATCCTGCAACCATTAACATTTGGGGAAAAACTTGAAAAATGTGCTCCACATGCTGCTTTTTTGTTGAGTGATTCTGAACTTGTTGCACCAAAACTAAAAGAACCAACCCCAGTGCTACCCAAGCTCCATTTTGTGGATTTCTTTTTACAAAGACGGTGTTGACTTAAAAAGTTCAATGTGCAAAAATAATTTTGAAACATATTTTAAATCAAACTGTAAGCAGGACGACTGTTTTCTTATTGAAAACTCAACATAAAAGTTACCATTGGAAAGATGCAAGGGCTGGCAGGCTTTTGGAACTATTTGTAAGAAAATACCTGAAACAAAACCTGATATCTTGTTACGATCTATTATGGGCTACAATGACGAATTTGAAACTGCAGCCACTAAATGGGGCAGGAGCCATGAACCGGCTGCCAAGCTTGTGTACCATAGGCGTATTCAAGTAACTCACCCCGGGCTGAAACTCTTTTCATCTGGCCTTGTCGTAAAGAAAAGTCTACCACACTTGGAATCAAGCCCAGATGGAATAGTAGAATGTTGTAAGAAAGGGGGTCTTAGAGATTAAATGCCAATATAAAGTTAGAAACTGTTCACCAGACGAGGCCTGTGTAGACAAAACATTTTGTTGTTCGGTAGTGCATGGCAAAGTAACCATAACTACTATTTCTAAGTTCAAGGTCAAATTGCCCTAACAGAAAGAAAATGGTGCGATTTTTTTGTGTGGACTTTGAAGTGTCATAGTTTAGAGAGAGTATATTTTGATAATGGATTTTGGGTTGACATGTTAGGTAAACTGAACAGTTTTTATATAAAGGCTGTCATACCAGAATTGTTCACAGAGCGTGTCTAACGTGGTAAAGACTTAATGTTATTAAAGTATACAGTTCTAATTGAGATTCAAATGTGTAAATGGACAAAAAATGAAACAGTTTATTAAAACAAAATTGATGTTTGCATGTTATTGTTACATTTAATAATTTGGTGGCACTTAAAGGGATTGTAAATTGATTTTCTAAACTGTGTATTTTGCGCTATTCCGATTTCCACTCCAACATATATGGTTCTTCCAATTCCACAAAAAACTAACACGTTTTGATGTCACTAATAGTGAACTGCATAGATGTCAATAGTAGCTTCCGGTAGATCACACTTAGTGACGTCATTAAACGCAAAACTTCATCAAAATCCATTAAAAATTGTAGCTTCTAATATCCCCATTAGCTCATTTTCATGCAACTTTACAAGGGCAAAAACTCAAAAAATATTCATCGAAAAATTGTCAACATCAAACTTGACCACAATATAAAATATACGGTCTGATTGTTTGTCAACAATCTACTTTTAACACTGGTTTGTAGATATTCACAAAAAACTAAGCTCTTTCCACACCAAAAATTAAAAAAATAGTAAATCTGTTTAAAGGGAGTGCAGCGTTAAATAGTATGTATAGGATCTTACATTCATATAATATAAATATTCCCCAGGACTAACTTTTAACAATGATCATATTCAATTTTCATCATATACTAATGGTGACAACAAATTTGACAGAGCAACACAAACTTTCAGTATTTTTGATGCTTGTTATAGGCATTACACCTTGCAAAATTCTAAAGTTTTTTTACTCTTTCCATAGCACGTTCTACATCAATTCGCAAGTTTGCAATTCTCCTTGTTTCCTCAACTTGTCGACGGCTGAACTTTTGTAATTTTAAGGGTGGAATAATCAGATGGATGCCGCGTGGTGTTGTCAAATCAGATATGAGGAAGCCCTTATCAGCCATTATTCCATCACCAGCTTCATATCAATCGAGGTGTCCTAACTTTATAGTTAACTGTTTATCACTAATGCTTCCACTCCATAGGTCCGAAACAAGCGTTATTCCTAGTAGTGATTTCCAGGTCTTATGTGACTTTTAGTGTGAATACATCATTGACTTGTTAGCGAGTGTTTGTGGGGTTTCTGTGTAGAACTCAGTGCGGTCAATAATTATGCGACAGTTCGGGTATTTCCTTTTCAACTTTTGTGGCATTGTTTCTTTGAATGTCCTTCTGGATGGCCAAGCAACTAATATAGAAAGTTTAACACTCATGTATGTTATGTTTGAACAGGTTGATTTCGACATATTGAACCTTGCTAAGTCCTCAAGGAGAAGTCCTAATCTTAATCTCATTAAAACTAAAAAAAGAATTCATCAATAAGACGCAGTGATCTTGGCAGGCCCTTGTTTTCTCCATTTCCGCATCTATTTGTGTGACTCTCTACATCATCCATTTCATCAAAAAGTAAATTAAAAGTTTCCACATTTGCTAAACCTGTATAAAACATACACATCTCATTACTTTTAATGTCTTCCATAGTTTGTTAACTTGTACTCCAACTTCAGAGGTTGATTTTGACATAATGGAATTACAAAGTGTGTTTGTGTTGAAACACTACACTTTCAAATTGAAACTGAACTAGTCCCTTCTGTCTGAGTAGAACAGGACACCCCAACCATGTCGGTCTGTATGTCTTTATTTAACATTTTGTGAACAGTAAATTCAACCTTGTCATGGTACTTTATTGAAGCCAACTCGGATACACTGCTTGTAATTAACATACAGTCTGGTCCAACATACTCTTCTTCATTCTCCAAATCTTGGCCTTCATCACTACATGTGAATGTCGGTTCTTTCAACCTGACATTTCTTAAGTATTATTTTCAATAATTCAAGGGAATGGACAAAAACCTTTATATAATATTCATTATAATACGGAGACAATATATTGTACGTTTAATTAACTGATTATATAGATAATAATACAGATAAAATATCGGTGTTATGAAACAGAATCATATCTTATAGTGGACAATTTCATATTTCATCACAATGTAAGCCACAATTATCATAAGACTAGTTCAAAAAATTAATGATGGGACCATTTTGACTTTTTCATAGGCAGGACCATTTTGACTTTTTCATAGGCAGGACCATTTTGACTTTTTCATAGGCAGGACCATTTTGACTTTTTCATAGGCAGGACCATTTTGACTTTTTTCAGGGGTCATTTAGACCCATTGTCTGTCTGTGCAAGTTGAACATTAAATTTTTGTAATTATTTTGATGAGAATTGGAATCAGTCTGACAATGTTACTGTTAGTCTTAGAATGTCTTTGCTTTGAATGGATTTATTATAAATAGGAACACAAGTTATAGTTTAAACATATTTTATTGAAATATTTTACAATCGAATTCAGCACAAGTTATAGAACTTAGAAAACGCTATTTCCTTTACAAATAGAGATTTACAAATAGAGATTTACAAATCTCTAAATAGAGATTTACAAATAGAGATTTACAAATAGAGATTTACAAATAGAGATTTACAAATAGAGATTTACAAATCTCTAAATAGAGATTTACAAATAGAGATTTACAAATAGAGATTTACAAATCTCTAAATAGAGATTTACAAATAGAGATTTACAAATAGAGATTTACAAATAGAGATTTACAAATCTCTAAATAGAGATTTACAAATAGAGATTTACAAATAGATATTTACAAAAACAAAATAGACAAAAGACATAAATAAATCATTATATTATAATCTTGATAAGAATAGTAAAACTTGATAAGTATGAATAAAGTGTAAACAAACAACAAATAGATGTGATACGTGAACAAACTATCTTGACTATGACTGAACTGTTCCATTACTATCAAAACATTTGATAGATTTGATGTATTTGTGAACAAGTTTGAATAATTTGGAATTAGAATCAGAGTTTGAATCAATGGAAAGATTTCCCCATAGTAATAAGGACAGGTCTATAACAGTATAGCGGCTACTTATTGCAGCAAGTAAGACATTTCTTTCGGTATCATATAACCCACACTCAAAAAAATAATGAACAGTTGTTTACGGAGACAGACCACAGTCGCAGTGCTTTGGGTTATACCAACATCGTAATTGAGCAAGATGAGGGCGTTCAGTTTTACTAAGGTTAATATTTATATAAGGTTCAGATTTAATTGTCACGTACGTTCTTAATTTTGATATTGAGCAAATTTTTTTTGTCCACTCAGTTTTGTACAGAGTAAAAAGTTTCTGTTTCATATCATCGATATTACAAGTTAGTTTATATTCTAAATATATGACCTCCGCCTACACTGAGAAATACTGATTTTATATCTGAACACCAGTTTCCATTATCACATTGATAATCATATTCAATCTGTAAGCAAACTGTCATATTGAAATGATCCTATTCCCCATTTTCAACATATTAAACCATCGTTTTACATGTGGAGGCAGCCATTCCAAATCTCCGTTTAGTGCGGCTTTTGGTGAAAACCCATGGAGACCCAGGAAATATTTTATAGCACGATTTTGAATTTGTTCTATCTTTGGAAATTTCTTAAAACCCCATACTCCTGAACAGTATTCTAAAATTGGAAGAACACAACTTTCAAATAAGTATGTGTAAGATTTTATACCAACGGATTTGAGCCCATGTACTTTCGATATAACAGCACCTAGTGCACGACTTGCAGATTGTGACAGTGTGGTGGTACAATCCTCAAAGGTATTCATCCATTATAATGCCAAGATATTTATAGGATAAAACATATTGTATTGCATCGTCGCCTATATTGAATTCTGTCTTGCTTCTTGGTTTGCGTTTGTGTCTGAAGTGAACAATTGCTGATTTACTTGGATTAACTGATAATCTCCATTTGGTGCACCAGTCACTTACATGATTAAGCATGTATTGTAAATCAGTTTCATTTGAAGCGAGAAGCAAATGTCATCTGCGTATAGGAGGACACCAACATTTCTACCGTTAATGTCAATACCTTTATTTAATTGTTTCAAGCCAGTTGCAAGGTCATTGATATAAATTGAGAACAATGTTGGTGAAAGGTTGTCACCTTGGCGAACACCTGAAGAACACTCGAACCAATTTGTTAAACATCCGTTCACTCGCACACATGCTGATGTGTCCATGTATATAGAATCATAGAAATGACCGTTAATTCACACCATTTTGCAGAAGTTTATGCAGTAAATATTCCCTATGAATTACATCAAAAGTTTTACGCATGTCGACAAAACATGAGAATGTAGGTTGTTTTGATAATAATCTAGTTTTGATCAATGAATTGGCAACAAATACGTCATCCTGGCATGATCTATTCGGCCTAAAACCATTCTGTTCATCAACAAGAATGTCGTCGTTCTCTAAATGTTCTCGCGATTTGTAAGAATCTCATTATTATCACCGTAAACTTCGAAAGGTAAATCTGATTTGCGCTTCGGTCCAAGACTCTTAAGATGTTGCCAAAATTTCTTCGGATCATGGACGTGGGCCTCTTCAAGATCGATCATAAGATCTCTCTGGTATTGCCGCTCATTACGTCTTAAGCATTTATCAAAGTTGTCTCTTGATTGTTTGAAGGCCTGGTGTAGTGCGTTTTTTTCGCATGTTGAGCCTTTCGATTTTACAGACGATCTTTCATTTGTGCGTAATTTTTGCCATAAATCCGTCAATTCATCATTCCAGAAGGGTTTAATTATCTTAAATCGTTTGCGAGTACGATTTGAACAATCAAAATTAGGTATACAGTTATTTATTTCACAAATCATAATATGACAGAAATCAGAATATATTTCGTCAATTCCTAATTGTGATTTGCGGTAGTTTTCAATATCACTGATAATATTAAGTAGCGCCTACCGTGAACCTTCTGATTCCAGTAAACAGAGCGGTATCTTATCAAGTTGATATTTTACAGATTTTATACCATCTTTTGAGGGGGTTTCGGGTTTATTATGATTGATTAATCCACTAATAGCTAGTGAGTAGTCAAAGGAGACCAGGTAATAATCTGGCAAACGTGATCTGTGATTTATTACGTGTGTTCATGTTTCACTGTGTGCAATATAGTACGGGGAGGTAATCGTAAGGTTTGAACATGATTTAAAATAGTCATGTGGTACACTTATATAATCTACTACTCATTTACCTTTTGGACTAACTGAGCTGAAAGTATCACCAAATCGCCCATTCAATACACAGAATCGAGTATCTGAAAGAAATTCAAGAAAATCTCTACCATGTTGGTTCACAGTCATGTCAACAGCAGTTCTAGACGGCACATTTTGATCAATCCCGATTATACAATTGTTGTTTTCTCCCATCCTGGTACAGATGAATATAGCATCGTAATCTGACAATAAGTAGATTTGACTAATCAGATGAGAAAAGAAAACGCCCGCGTCCCTACCCCATTGTGAATTTTCAGGTGGTAAATATGCACTAAACAGCACAAACTTTAAGTTGGTATATTTATGTTCGAACGATAACCCTAATATTCATTGATTTATCTATGACAACAGTTTTGAAGCCGTTCAAAATTCGTGTATGTACGAATATGCCTACCCCTCCTGAATGTTTTGGGGCTTTAATTTCAGTGCTTTCTCTATTGAATGGATAAAAACGATAGTTTTTTATGTCTATAGTTTTATGAACTTGAAGATGGGTTTCATTCACACAGATAATATCAGAGTTGTCAAATGTTATAAGTTTCTCTCGTAATTCGTGATTCCGGGCAACCCAACCGTTAACGTTTCACGTTCGAGGCCGAGTGTTTTCGCTTCATGCTTGAGTAGTCGATCGGTTGTGTTCATCATTAACACTATCATTTCGTTTTACGATTCGACCATTACCACTCACTCGGTAGAGATAACCATCGGGTAATCCTTTTAACCTAGTTCTAGTGTTAAACTCTGCGTACGTTCATGGTGAGATTTGCTGCTTTGAATATAGACGTCTTTGAATTCATCTATTTGTTGTAGTGAAAGCTTGTTCCGTAAAACGTCAATTTTGTGAGCAGAAGTCTGGAATGCAATCTGAACGATACCGGGTTTGTGAGTTGTTCTGGAAATCAATCTTTCAATCTCTTTAATATCCACATTGATATTTAATGAATCAATGAGCCGTTTCACCTGTGTCGGAAGTGCCTCACTCGTCACATTTTTCAAATTATGCACAACAATTGTTTGACTATTGTTCTCAACAAGTTTCGTATTCACCAAAGTCTTAATTATAGTCAGTTCGTTGCTTAGCACGTCAATTCGTTTATCAACTTCACATATTTCAAAGTTCATGACAACCTTGACCGAGTTTATTTTGTCGTTAATTTTTGTCAAAATCTCCGTTTTTAAATTGTCCATTTTTTTGATTTAAAACGTCCTTTAATATTTCTTGGTCATCTCTAACACATACTAACAGTTTAAATATAGAATTTAATAGTCCTGTTATATCATCCTCTGCCAATTGTGTAAATTGAGGACTACTAGAAATCTTGGACTGTTTGTGATTTAGCGATGGAGTTCCTGGGCTCTCAAGCGGACGTTTATCCTTTTGTTGCACAGGTGTATCTGTGATAGGGTGTATTTTTGAAGAAACTTGGTTGTTTTATTTATTTGTTATCTTCTCTAAATACACCACTACTGTTTTTATAAACATCTATTTACATTACACTGGCCTTATACTATTAACTAATTATTGCCCTCTCTTAGTCTCTTTAACTCAACTGATCTCACTGGACCTTGTCACCTTCTGTCATTGGCCAACTGAGTGAGTTTTCAGTGAGTTTCATCACCTGTCCAGTCAGAAACTTTACTTTTACCTAAGTCTTTAAAGAAGAAGGAAGTATATTTCAACCTCCTTGAAATACTGAATATCTACTTCTTCTTTATTCTTTTTCATCACTAGTTATTGTCTTCTAATAACTTTACAGGTATGTGTGTTTTGCTATTTTATTGGGTAATTGTCTTTCTGGGACACTATATTTTGTATAAATGTAACCATGGTATTTTAAGCAACAGCAGCCATCTTGAATTTTTATGCTTTGGGATCTTTTGTGTTCAATATATTCATAGTCTTTCATTAGGGTTAAAAATTAAAATTTTCTAAATGTACTTACAATTTAATAAGTTATTTGTATAATTGTATGAAAATCCTTATATATTATAACATTCATAAAAGCAGTAAGCTAAATCATGGAGCTTCTTTACCACGAAGATAACAAATTAGTATTATGTAATTGAAGTGAAAAAAAGATAAAATATGAAGAAATTGAATAGTGATAGTGATAAAAATAATGGTTGTAATTAACACTGGTGATGTGAAAAATTAAAATGAAGAGATTACATGGCAGCATATCATGAATAATATATGATTAATGCTAGTGTGAAATTATAAAATATATATACGTGTTATAGGGTGGCCTGGGGTAGTTTAAATAACCAGACAGGGTTCTTTTATAGTTTTATTATAGGTGAAAACAGAAATCAAAAACCCTGCAATACACAAATATAACAATAATATACAATTATAAAATATAACAAATACAAATAAAATACAAATCTTTACAATAAACGAAATTGCCAACTGTATATAATACTAAACCTAATGCATTAATATTTGAAATAAATAATTATGCAACGTGATATACATTTATAATACATAGGTTGTAAATAACTTTTACCCCAAGTGGAGTTTAAAGATGAATATAACTATAACACCTTATTATTATAACCACACAACTTATTCCTGAAACAGGACATTAATTCAAATAACTAAAATTAAAACACTTATGTAATTGACTTCTATAAATAGAACTTATCTTACAAATATAAAAATATGGTTACTTTATGAAAACTTACTATAATTACTAATAATATTCTTTAATTTTATACTTAAACTTATAAAACACTTTAACATACCTCTAAACTATATTCAATAGAATCCAGATTACCATATGAAATTCAAACACATCAATTTGGTGAAAGTACAAACTGACTTGACTATACAAAAGCTAGGTAACTAATGATTCTGTATCTAGGTATCCCAATATCCCAAAAGAATGTAACAACAAAGTGATGAAAGATCACTGAACGAGGTTTATAGAATTAAACTTAAGAAGAAATAAGAAGAGAAAATAGAAAGTGAGTATTGTGTATTGAAATAAGAAGAGAAAATAGAAAGTGAATGTTGTGTATTGAAATAAGAAGAGAAAATAGAAAGTGAGTATTGTGTATTGAAATAAGAAGAGAAAATAGAAAGTGAGTATTGTGTATTGAAATAAGAAGAGAAAATAGAAAGTGAGTATTGTGTATTGAAATAAGAAGAGAAAATAGAAAGTGAGTATTGTGTATTGAAATAAGAAGAGAAAATAGAAAGTGAGTATTGTGTATTGAAATAAGAAGAGAAAATAGAAAGTGAGTGTTGTGTATTGAAATAAGAAGAGAAAATAGAAAGTGAGTGTTGTGTATTGAAATAAGAAGAGAAAATAGAAAGTGAGTATTGTGTATTGAAATAAGAAGAGAAAATAGAAAGTGAGTATTGTGTATTGAAATAAGAAGAGAAAATAGAAAGTGAATGTTGTGTATTGAAATAAGAAGAGAAAATAGAAAGTGAGTATTGTGTATTGAAATAAGAAGAGAAAATAGAAAGTGAGTATTGTGTATTGAAATAAGAAGAGAAAATAGAAAGTGAGTATTGTGTATTGAAATAAGAAGAGAAAATAGAAAGTGAATGTTGTGTATTGAAATAAGAAAAGAAAATAGAAAGTGAGTATTGTGTATTGAAATAAGAAGAGAAAATAGAAAGTGAGTGTTGTGTATTGAAATAAGAAAAGAAAATAGAAAGTGAGTATTATGTATTGAAATAAGAAGAGAAAATAGAAAGTGAGTATTATGTATTGAAATAAGAAGAGAAAATAGAAAGTGAGTATTGTGTATTGAAATAAGAAGAGAAAATAGAAAGTGAGTATTGTGTATTGAAATAAGAAGAGAAAATAGAAAGTGAGTATTGTGTATTGAAATAAGAAGAGAAAATAGAAAGTGAGTATTGTGTATTGAAATAAGAAGAGAAAATAGAAAGTGAATGTTGTGTATTGAAATAAGAAAAGAAAATAGAAAGTGAGTATTGTGTATTGAAATAAGAAGAGAAAATAGAAAGTGAGTGTTGTGTATTGAAATAAGAAAAGAAAATAGAAAGTGAGTGTTGTGTATTGAAATAAGAAGAGAAAATAGAAAGTGAATGTTGTGTATTGAAATAAGAAGAGAAAATCGAAAGTGATTGTTGTGTATAGAAATAAGAAACGAAAATAGAAAGTGAGTATTATGTA
>NW_008709015.1:70524-73727 GCF_000327385.1 Lottia gigantea
AACATTTCATTAAACCTTTTTACATATTAACTATTAATCTATCAGCTGGTTTTCGAATTCTTTCAGATCTTCGAATAATATTCTGATTTTCATCAAGTGATTTAACAATACTAGGTTTTGAAAAACTTGATACATTAGAATCAGGAATGTTTTTCAATAGGAACAACATTTTTACTCTGATTAGATGGTTCAACAACTTTAGTTTGATCTAAATCAACATCTGAATTAGGAATAGAGCCAGTTTCATCATCGTCAAATCTTTCCATAAGATGATCAATATGAACTTGACATTCACGATATCCGATTTTAACCAAATATCTGACAGCATTTAAACATTTTACAATTCTACCATAATACCATTTAGGATAATTACTTCTTACATTTAAAATTCTTACTTTCTCACCTTCAACAAATTGTCTAACCTTACGATTAACATTTCTTTTAGCAATTTCATCATTTTGCTTAGACTCTACTCTTTGTTGAATATTCGGCCTTAATAAACTAAATCTTGTTCTAACTTCACAGTTAAGTAATAATTCACTAGGTTTACGATTAGTTACAGTATGAGGTGTATCTAACCCTAACCCTAAAACTTTTAACGTTTTGTTAGCAGAAGTAATTCATTTCTTCAATTTCTAACCTCTAACACACTGAGGCACCTTGAACAATGCTTTTGGTGTTGATGGGAGTCGCTTCAACTGTGGAGTTTCCAGGTCAGTCTCAATACTTTTTTGAGTCGTGGCCATTGTTTTCGACACTGAACACTCTTCCACCCTTTTTTCTGTGAATTTTTCTCCGATGCGGTGAGGGTGATTCGTCTGCCTCACTGCTACTCTCTTCTATAGCAGATTTCTGTACTTTTTCCTTTTCCTCTAACTCCCTTATTCTTTCTTGAAGTCTTTCTACTTCTTTCTCCGCTTTTTTATCCTTCTCTTGTGAGTCTTTTTTCATTTTCTCAATGTCTTTTTTATACTGTTTGAGTTTACTCATAGTAAAATATTTCAGAGCGAAAAATTCTATATTCAAATCCTCTACTAATTCTTCCTCATCTGTTTCCTCCATTCTGGCGCAGAGTGATTCATCCATCCTAAATGTAAAGACAAAACATATTTATATATTAACCAGTGTTGGCATGAACGGAAACCGAATTATAACCTGGGTTAAATCAGATTGAACCTAGGTTGAAACTGGGTTTGCACTATTGTCAACCCAGGTTATACTTTTATAAGACCAGTTTTATATGGAACTAATACATATTAATAACTAAAGGATGCTTGAGGTAATAACTTTTCACAAATTATGTGCGTTCGTTCTTGAGGATTTGGCATTTGAAAATGTAATGGAATTCATCACCTACTTCATCTACATTGCAGAGAGAGCAAATACGATTTTATACTGGGATATTTATGAAAACCCCGGCTTCAATTGGAAGTCTATGACTTCGACATCTAAATTTACTAAGGTATTGTCTGTACTTCAGAGGTAAATCAATTAGGTAATGTTCAAAATTGAACGTGGATTTAAACAGCCGATAATTTAAACATTTATTATGTACAGTGTTATTCCATTCTTGTTGATATTGATCTTTTAGCCTTAACAGTAAAAATGGTTTCAACCAGTTAGCATTAATATCACGGGCTTGGGTGTCCCAAATATTGTCTAAAGTGCTTTTTATGGAGTTCAACCATATATTAGACTTATATGATGTATACAGAGCATTATACAATTCACAGGCAATTTTCGATTGAGGACCAGTTACAAGTTTATACCAGTAATTAACCATTCTATATTTTATATAAATTTGCAAAGGCTATACACCAAGCTCACCATAGACCATGACATTTGGGGTAGAAGTTTTTACATTCAGTAAATATTTACAAAATCTAACAACCGTACAGGGCAATAGGTACTACAAGACAATTAAACAAATGTATCTGTGTATCTACATCGAGATTTAATTTACGAGCTTTTTTGTAACAGAGAAAACATTGCTGAAGATGCTTTGAGTTTTTTCTTGGCCTTGACAAAAGAACCGTTATAATTAAAAAGTATACCAAGATAAGCATATTCAGGAACATTTTCTATCTCAACATCTCCATACGTAATTTTAGGTGTATTCCTAATTTTACCTTTCGAGAATACAATAGTTTTAGTTTTGGATGAATTAATTTCAAGTTTCCAGTGTGAACAATATTCTAACATGGAGTTGAAAGCAGCTTGTAATTCAAATTCACTTTCTGCTAAGAGGACAGTGTCGTCGGCATACAAGAGAGCAAATAGTTTAAGAAATACGCCTACATTTTCAACATCAGTTTCATGAACACTTAAACCTTTATAGTGTTGGGACAAAAATGATGACAAGTCTTGCAAATAAATGGAAAACAGAAGAGGGGACAGGTTTTCACCTTGACGAACTCCAACTGAACAATTAAACATATCAGATCTGTTTTTGTTAAGACATACACATGATTTAGCATACTTATACAAGTTATATGAATAACTCGGAATATTTTGCCTGTTACGCCACAATCTAACATTTGCTCTCTAGGGGCAACCTGGGGATCTTATCAAATGCTGATCGATAATCGATGAATCCGGCATATATTCGTTTGTTATTAACAAGATACAAATCAATAAGACATTTAAGACAAAATACATGATCAAGTGTGGAATAATTTTTCCGGAAACCTGCTTGTTCGGGTCCGAGCTTAACATTTGATTCTAGAAATTGTGTTAGTCTGTTATTGATAACTGAGGTGAACAATTTACAGAAACAACTTAAAACGTTATCCCACGATAGTTACAGACATCATCTTTACTACCTTTATTTTTATAAATTAGAAAAATCATTCCAGAGCACCACTGGGTAGGTACAAGTCCTGTATCCAAAATCACATTAAATAACATCACATATATCGGTATCATTGTCAGTTTTGAACATTTGATATATTCATTTAGAATTTCGTCCGATCCATGTGACTTATTGTTTATCAAATTATCAATACAATATTCAATCTCAGATTCCGTAATTGGCTCATTGATATCATCATCACTCACTGCACAGTCATCCAACGAGAAGTCATCTGAAACAAAGTTATTTTCGTCGATTTGGTTTACGTTTTTAAAGTAATCATATAACGAATCTAAACTCACATCAGACGTATAGGACCATGTTTTGTGACAAAAGTTTCCAATATTCTTTG
>NW_008709015.1:73961-88976 GCF_000327385.1 Lottia gigantea
GTTTTTGCTTGTTTTCATCATTTTGATTAGACTTAAATGTGTTTTTTGCATTGAAGAATTGTTTTCTCTTTGCTTCACAAGACCCATTGAACCAAGGTTTTTTTCTGCGATTGTCTCTGTGCATTTTGAGATTGTTTGTTTGTCACTTGTTTGCTGATATTTGCGGCACTCGCACTGTTTCGGAATATATCACCAATTTTAGAACAAATATTATCAACTGATTCTTGGGTTGAGGTTTCTTTGTTGATCCCCGATAACATTTCGATCACTTTAGTCTTTTGCTGTTATTCCATCAGTAAATGTTTGAACTGAATCTGGATACCATGTTATTTTTGTAACGTGTGTTTGCCATTTGATCCTCTTTCATGAGTGGTTCATAGTTTGCTCCATTTAGTAACATATTTCAAAGTCACTTATATTAGTCAACACTTTAGGGCTGCATGTCACATAATCAACTACAGAACTTCCATTACATGTGAATGCTCCTTTACGTTTGTCTGATCCAAAGCGACCATTAACTATATATATTCCCAAGTTTTTACATAGGCTAATAAACCTTTCTCCATATGGATTTACATTTTTATCTTCGTTAAACCGATGCAAAGGTACATCACAGTTCGAAAATACTGACTCACTTTCAAGTTTGTCCCTCAGAAAGGTATTATCATCATCAATTGTAAGGCAAGATTGTTCCAAAGAGAATGTGTCATTGAGTAATCCAGTTCTTGCCTTAAAGTCTCCAACTAAAATCAATTCTGAATGATTAGAACAATATTCCATATATTCCATATGATCCTCGATCATGTCAAACATTTCCAGCTTGCTATAGTTTGTGTTTATTGGTGGAATATAGGCGACACAAAAAACAAGTTTGTATCCGAGTATCTTCCTATCTAAGGAGAACCAAATCGTAAAATCGTTCCCAGTTTTATAAAATGTAATTTCGTTCTGCAAACGATATTTCGCTAACACTGCTACTCCACCTGATGAGATTTTTGACGTTTTCCTGCTAATTAAGAACGACTTGAACCCCTTTATTTCGATTGAGTCCAAATCACAAGTTTTGATTTCAACCAAGCACACAATATCATAATCCGCAATATAGTCCTCAAAATCACTTGATAAGAGTTTTGATTTCAGTCCACATATGTTCAATGATAGAACTTTCAAGTCATCTTGCTATAAACTATTTTCGTTACTATTTCTTCTTTGATTGGTTGTTATTATTCTACCACTATTAGCAACTCGTAGTGTTGGGTCATTTAAGTGTTCGAATAATTATCCTCGAGTTTGATTCAATCAGCCTTTCAGTTTGTGATTTCGCTCTTGAAATGAACACATCTTTGTATGCAGTGTTAGCCAACTTCCTTTTAGATTGAAGTACTCTATTTCTTTGCTCAGTGTTCGCAAAACTGATTTTTACTATGCCTGGTTTTGTACTAAGTCTTGATTTCAGTCTGATAACTTCAGAGATATTAACATTCATAAAAACTTGCTCACCTAGGGCTTGGATGATACTATTTGCCTTTTCTAAAATGTTCTCAGTTTCTTCAAATTTGACACCAAACAAGACCACACTTAAGTCATTGTATTCAGTCGGTCTACCATGACTAAGCTGATTACTGTTTTTTTCTAAATCCGATATTTTGTCTTATAATGTTCGAACATAATTTATCACTTGATCTATTTTAACTCTCTCTGCAGTTATGTCTATAGTTAATTCATCACCTAACATTTTCACCTTTGAATCAATATGACCAATAAGGGTTTCCATTTATCCATTTTCATTTCTAACACATTACCAATTTTATCTTGGTTAGTTTTGATTTCTGTCACATGATTAATTAATATTTCCATCTGTTTTGTAAGCAGTGCGATTGATGTAGAATCATTACTGTCCCCACAGTCAATAGTTTTATGTGTTTTCTGTTCTGCCTTAGGGGTGTCACCTTGATTGTCCCTTGTTCTTTTTAACGGGGTACCACTAGTTTCAGCCATATTTTCTGAAAGGCTTTCGAACAATAATCCAGCACAGAATGTATGATCCAGATAAGAACACAGTCAGCTTAAAGGAAAAGCGTAATGGTTCACTGAACACCAGAGCTAATTAAACACGTCTTGTCAGTAGGACTGTCACTAACTCTGTCTCTCATGCGGACGTTTATCCTTTTGTTGCACAGGTGTATCTGTGATAGGGTGTATTTTTAAAGAAACTTGGTTGTTTTATTTATTTGTTATCTTCTCTAAATACACCACTACTGTTTTTATAAACACCTATTTACATTACACTGGCCTTATACTATTAACTAATTATTGCCCTCTCTTAGTCTCTTTAACTCAACTGATCTCACTGGACCTTGACACCTTCTGTCATTGGCCAACTGGGTGAGTTTTTAGTGAGTTTCATCACCTGTCCAGTCAGAAACTTTACTTTTACCTAAGTCTTTAAAGAAGAAGGAAGTATATTTCAACCTCCTTGAAATACTGAATATCTACTTCTTCTTTATTCTTTTTCATCACTAGTTATTGTCTTCTAATAACTTCACAGGTATGTGTGTTTTGCTATTTTATTGGGTAATTGTCTTTCTGGGACACTATATTTTGTTTGAGAGGTGTATAAATGTAACCATGGTATTTTAAGCAACAGCAGCCATCTTGAATTTTTATGCTTTGGGATCTTTTGTGTTCAATATATTCATAGTCTTTCATTAGGGTTAAAAATTAAAATTTTCTAAATGTACTTACAATTTAATAAGTTATTTGTATAATTGTATGAAAATCCTTATATATTATAACATTCATAAAAGCAGTAAGCTAAATCATGGAGCTTCTTTACCACGAAGATAACAAATTAGTATTATGTAATTGAAGTGAAAAAAAGATAAAATATGAAGAAATTGAATAGTGATAGTGATAAAAATAATGGTTGTAATTAACACTGGTGATGTGAAAAATTAAAATGAAGAGATTACATGGCAGCATATCATGAATAATATATGATTAATGCTAGTGTGAAATTATAAAATATATATACGTGTTATAGGGTGACCTGGGGTAGTTTAAATAACCAGACAGGGTTCTTTTATAGTTTTATTATAGGTGAAAACAGAAATCAAAAACCCTGCAATACACAAATATCACAATAATATACAATTATAAAATATAACAAATACAAATAAAATACAAATCTTTACAATAAACGAAATTGCCAACTGTATATAATACAAAACCTAATGCATTAATATTTGAAATAAATAATTATGCAACGTGATATACATTTATAATACATAGGTTGTAAATAACTTTTACCCCAAGTGGAGTTTATAGATGAATATAACTATAACACCTTATTATTATAACCACACAACTTATTCCTGAAACAGGACATTAATTCAAATAACTAAAATTAAAACACTTATGTAATTGACTTCTATAAATAGTACTTATCTTACAAATATAAAAATATGGTTACTTTATGAAAACTTACTATAATTACTAATAATATTCTTTAATTTTATACTTAAACTTATAAAACACTTTAACATACCTCTAAACTATATCCAATAGAATCCAGATTACCATATGAAATTCAAACACATCAATTTGGTGAAAGTACAAACTGACTTGACTATACAAAAGCTAGGTAACTAATGATTCTGTATCTAGGTATCCCAATATCCCAAAAGAATGTAACAACAAAGTGATGAAAGATCACTGAACGAGGTTTATAGAATTAAACTTAAGAAGAAATAAGAAGAGAAAATAGAAAGTGAGTATTGTGTGTTGAAATAAGAAGAGAAAATAGAAAGTGAATGTTGTGTATTGAAATAAGAAGAGAAAATAGAAAGTGAGTATTGTGTATTGAAATAAGAAGAGAAAATAGAAAGTGAGTATTGTGTATTGAAATAAGAAAAGAAAATAGAAAGTGAGTATTGTGTATTGAAATAAGAAGAGAAAATAGAAAGTGAATGTTGTGTATTGAAATAAGAAGAGAAAATAGAAAGTGAGTATTGTGTGTTGAAATAAGAAGAGAAAATAGAAAGTGAGTATTGTGTATTGAAATAAGAAGAGAAAATAGAAAGTGAGTATTGTGTATTGAAATAAGAAGAGAAAATAGAAAGTGAGTATTGTGTATTGAAATAAGAAGAGAAAATAGAAAGTGAGTATTGTGTATTGAAATAAGAAGAGAAAATAGAAAGTGAGTATTGTGTATTGAAATAAGGAACACATCCATTTAATAACAAATTTATTAATAGACTAACATACAAAGCAAGGGACACCTGTCAGACAACTCAAGGTACTACACAGTTACACAATATTGCAGGCATATGATATTGGCCTAGATGATATACCATAGTTAGATATCTCACAGTAATAATGTATAGACATAACATCCCTCCTCACTAAACTAAAGGTTATAACATACTAATATCATACTTCAAAGAAAATGTCATGACTAACTAAATATTACATTGTATAACTAATACAATCAATGTCACTTAAATATAACAAGTTCTAGAAAACTTTGAACTCTTTTAAACCAAACAATTTCAATTAAAACCTTTTTACATATTAACTATTAATCTATCAGCTGGTTTTCGAATTCTTTCAGATCTTCGAATAATATTCTGATTTTCATCAAGTGATTTAACAATACTAGGTTTTGAAAAACTTGAAACATTAGAATCAGGAATGTTTTTCAATAGGAACAACATTTTTACTCTGATTAGATGGTTCAACAACTTTAGTTTGATCTAAATCAACATCTGAATTAGGAATAGAGCCAGTTTCATCATCGTCAAATCTTTCCATAAGATGATCAATATGAACTTGACATTCACGATATCCGATTTTAACCAAATATCTGACAGCATTTAAACATTTTACAATTCTACCATAATACCATTTAGGATAATTACTTCTTACATTTAAAATTCTTACTTTCTCACCTTCAACAAATTGTCTAACCTTACGATTAACATTTCTTTTAGCAATTTCATCATTTTGCTTAGACTCTACTCTTTGTTGAATATTCGGCCTTAATAAACTAAATCTTGTTCTAACTTCACAGTTAAGTAATAATTCACTAGGTTTACGATTAATTACAGTATGAGGTGTATTACGATAAGTAAATAAAACGATGCAAGACATTTCTGAACAGACAAATTAGAATTCGAATCTTCAAAATGCTTTTTCAAAGACAGTTTGAACACCACGTCCTGCTGAACCATTTGAACTAGGCTGGTAGGGTGGGGAAAATGTACATTTGATACCATTATTTGACATAAATTTCTTATATATACACATAACTTGAAAATTGGGGACCATTATCACCAACAATTTCAACGTAATCCGAAACGTGCAAACCAATTTCCTAAAAGTAATTCATTTCTTCAATTTCTAACCATTTTGTACTCCACACACCTACCTCCACACCTTCCCTGATGAGCTGCATTACATTTGCGTTGTTTGCTGGAGATGTAAATGAATTAATATCATATGTAATAACACAAATAAAGAAATATTTTTAATAAACATTAAATTATGTACTTACCCATAAGGTTTCTTCTCTCATTGGTCCAATGCTTAAAGAAGGTGAGCTGTGCCTCTGTAAGTAAGTCCGATTTTTGTGGTTATACTATGACATCTCTTAGTTTCTCTGAGCATTCCGGAGAAAGGTCCTCCACACACTGAGGCACCTTGAACAATGCTTTTGGTGTTGATGGGAGTCGCGTCAACTGTGGAGTTGCCAGGTCAGTCTCAATACTTTTTTGAGTCGTGGCCATTGTTTTCGACACTGAACAATCTTCCACCCTTTTTTTTCTGTGAATTTTTCTCCGATGCGGTGAGGGTGATTCGTCTGCCTCACTGCTACTCTCTTCTATAGCAGATTTCTGTACTTTTTCCTTTTCCTCTAACTCCCTTATTCTTTCTTGAAGTCTTTCTACTTCTTTCTCCGCTTTTTTATCCTTCTCTTGTGAGTCTTTTTTCATTTTCTCAATGTCTTTTTTATACTGTTTGAGTTTACTCATAGTAAAATATTTCAGAGCGAAAAATTCTATATTCAAATCCTCTACTAATTCTTCCTCATCTGTTTCCTCCATTCTGGCGCAGAGTGATTC
Source organism: Lottia gigantea (assembly GCF_000327385.1). NCBI lineage: Eukaryota > Metazoa > Mollusca > Gastropoda > Lottiidae > Lottia > Lottia gigantea. The sequence continues at coordinate 80,084 of NW_008709015.1, forward strand.
ATCCATCCTAAATGTAAAGACAAAACATATTTATATATTAACCAGTGTTGGCATGAACGGAAACCGAATTATAACCTGGGTTAAATCAGATTGAACTTAGGTTGAAACTGGGTTTGCACTATTGTCAACCCAGGTTATACTTTTATAAGACCAGTTTTAAATGGAACTAACCGAACAATTTTTCATACTCACCTTTAACTTTTAATCTTTTTTTCTTTTTAGCAGATGAGCTACTCTATAAAGAAAAGAAAGTAAAATGTGTCATTGGCCTACTACGTGAACTATTATTCAGAGAGTAACGAGAAGAACAGATTTCTGAAGGTAATGAATGAGGAACACTTATTACAGACTACTGCACTCTACAGGAGTAGTCACATACCCAACCTTTGATGTAATCTATCTTATCTCGAACAGTGTATAATTACAAAGAGGTTCGAAATATAAATAAATTAAAACTCTTCTGGCCTTTATAAGATTTTAGTGAAAGAGCTAATATCTAAATCAATGTGGACCGTTGTAAAGTTTAACGTTCGCTTCCTTGTCATCTACCTACCTGTTTCTTGTTTAGTTCTCTGAGTAGTCCCACGTTGTTAACATACCAATGTTAGTTTTTAATTTCTTGTTCGTTTATAGTTTAGCCCTTATTATTCTGTTATGTCATTAACAGGGGCAACACCTCACGTTCCCACTCTGCCATAAAAAGGTTTGCGTACGAAGGGGCGAATCGTTTGCCCATTACTGTCCCTGAAGTTTGTAAATATGTTTTACCATTAAATGTGAAATCGTTTCGACTAAGACAAATCTCTAAAAGCTGTAGAATTACATCGTCGGGTCTGTTTGGATCTGGGTTTCTATTAAAAGCCTTACGAACTGCCGTTAAACCAGTAGTGTTATCGATATTGGTATACATAGAAGAAACGTCGATAGAAATTAAAATAGCATTAGAGGGAACTCGAAGATTTTTTATTTTATTGACAAAATCGGTTGTGTCTTTAAGGTAGGCGCGATGTTGGCATGCTAGAGGTATTAAGAAATGACCAATGTATTCTGACACTGCATATGACTCACTACCACAGTCAGATATAATCGGGCGGCCTTTAGGGATTTTATTCGAGGTAAACCACTCCTTGGTTGGATTCTTATGGATTTTAGGCAAAGTGTACAAATGTCTCTCGCGACAATCAGGTTTGGCAGACAGATAGTCATATTGTTTCTGTTTGAGATAACTAGTTTTGACTAAATCAGCAAGAATATTGTTAATCATGTTAGCGGTTTCTTTGATAATTGGTTTCGGTAAAATGGCATAATGTTTAGGATTATTCAGTTGATTCTCTGCTTCTGAAACGTAATCCTCCCTATTCAGAATGACACAACATGAACCTTTGTCACTCTTTTTAATAGGGTGTGAGAATTTTGCGGCTCAAGTTAACTACAGTTTGGCCTAGCGGTGGACTCTCAGTATTTTTATCCCCAGTAATTAGTTTAAAGACTTACTCGATGCTTGAAGCTGGTGTATCCAAAACAAATAGATGCGGTTTGCTGTTTCTGGAGACCAATGAAGATTATCAACTGGTTCGAATTCTTCTTCGTAGGGTGGTAAGATTGTTGCGCTGTTGATACTGGACTCCATCATCATGTTGTTAAGAGTGCTGAGGTTCTGTTGTGCTTTCTTCGAGATTTTATTTGAAATGGGTATACATGTGAAGAGGATCTTGGAGTTTGGGAAGGTTTTGTTGGCTGTGGCGATTAATTTCTGGGCTTGGTTAAAGGAGGTCTTTGGTAGCTGATTACGGTTGTTGAGGCCTACATGAAGAATAATGGTAGTAGGTTTGGGATCATGGTCGTATGATTCCAGGATTGACTGTATGTGATGGATTTGGGCACCGGGGTAAGAATGTATTTCGGTGTCTGAACTGGTTTTGGTAATTCGATTCAGGTTAGATGATCCAATTATTAAGGTAGATTTCTTTAGAGCAGGTAGCTTCCATAATGATTTGTCCTTGGTTTAGTGATAATACGATTTGGTAGCGGATATAATGGTCGTCGACGGTGTGATTGGTACTGGTTTGGTAGTTGTTAGAATTGTAGCATTTGGAACGGACTGGGATCTGGTTCGAGGGGGGGAAGGTCTGGATACACGTCTCGACGTGGATGGAGACTGAGGGGTAGTTTGCTGGTCCAAAAACGAACAGAAGAAGAAAGGTTGGCGGATCCTGGATCACGTGGTTAAGATTCAGATGGTGTGGAAGGGGAAGGTTTTTGTTTCGTTGATTGTTTGGTAGAATTTGGTGATTACAGCTTGAGTGAGACGTTTCCCATAGGAGCGACGGGCCCAGGACAGGGCATGAGAAACGGCGATTGGTAGGTGGTAGAGGTCGATGGAAGACAGGGCCGACGGCAGGTGATGATAAAGACTTGGTACGAATGGTGGTCAGCTTCTCTTGAAGTGTGGTTTGGTAATGGTCGATCAGGACCTGCGTAACCTTACAGAGCCATGTCCGATTGAGGGATCTAATATTCGCGTCGACAGCTGATGTTTTCATTGCTGGACGGATAAAACTATCCAACTCAGAGACTTTGCGTTTGAAGGTAAACGCCGGTTGGCCTTGCTGTTGAAGGGTAAGGATTGCCAAATGATGGAGGCACTGCAAAACTTGGAAGAACACCTTCACAAAGGGTTCTTCCTCCTTTTGAGTGGGGACTGGTTGGCGTCGGTGGGCTGGTAGTCGTTTCTGTTGTTGGTCAGGTCGATGGCTATCTCTTGATTGGTAGGCTGTGTTGTAGGTAGGTCGGCGATGGGGTGGGATATAGCTGGATGGGTCGGTTGGTGGTCGGCGATTGGTAGGTGGTAGAGGTCGATGGAAGACAGGGCCGTTGTAGGGTACGTGATATTGGTTTGGTTGACGATTAGTGTTTCTATGTCTGGCTTCTTGCCAGTGGTTGTTGTAGTTGGGGAGCATAATGAAAATAACTTGAGGTTAGAAGGGAATGTACAGCGGATGTAACAGGAGGAAACTGTATATGCTAGCGTGAAAATGTTGGGATCAAATTATGCAAATAAGTCAAACTGGGTTTGGGGATATATAAAGTAAGATGGAAGTTTTGATGAAAAAATGCAAAAATATATATTTAGGTGATAAATAACGCTAACAATGATGTCAAAAATCATTTGTTGATTACGTTTTGTAACAAATAATATATTGTGTACGGTATATTCACTTTGCGCATGTGCAATGAAAAAACGTGTTTTAAGCCAAAACAAGCCAAAAATTTTGCTGCCGAAAATTACACAAATTTTGAAATAAAAGTCACAGTCAGGATTGAATTATGTTTTTACTATAGTCATTGTATGAACAATTCTTACATTATTAAACATTTCCTAAAGTGAAACTTATTTTATCATCAAATAACTGTGAATCGGTGAAGTGCAACGATTTGCCATATTTATTTGCCAGTGCCAGTGCCACGTTTTAAGCCGCCAACGTTTATTAAGCCGCCAGTAAGCCCAACCAAACCAATTTCAAAATTTTGTATAGTCATTATTATGGAAGACGCCAAGAAACGTCGAGCCAAACGTTTGTTTACCTTTGCTGTGAAATCTGCCGAATCTCTGGTGAAATCTACAAGTATGCCGACTATAGAACAACTTGACAAAGCTTATGATAACCTTGAAGATATCTATGATGCCCTAGTTACTACAAATGAAGGTGTTTTATCAAATTTGCCAGATGATATCTCAGACACTGATCTGAATGACACTTTTAACTATTTACAAGAAGTAGAATTACTTAGAATAGAATTAACTGCTTGTATCCAACAAATCAAAAGTGATGTACAAAGAAAACAGAGAACAGACAGTCATGTTCCATCTGATACCTCTAGGCCTGTAGTAGTGAAATCTCAACTAGAAAGAGAAACATCAGAGAATATCCAGGGTGGAAAATCAGTTTCCTTTTAACTATGAACAAGTATTCTCAAGACAAAGACGAACAGTTACAACGCCTGAAAGATGCAGTTTTATCCCCTGCTAGAAAAGACATTATACATTGTTTAACTGTTGACTCTGCCATTGAAATTTTAGATCAAGATTATGGAAATTCTGATGAACTTATGTCTATATTGTTAAAAGATATTAAGAGCTATAAACCTGTTAAAAGTGAAAACTCCCATAGTTTAAAAATGTTTGAACTAAGATGTTTTATAGTAAGAATGACAGATTTAGGTAAAACTCATGACCTTAAATCAGATTATATTATTGCAGATTTTTTGGAAAAATTACCCCAGAAGATCAATATAAATATAAATCTTTATGTTTTGATAAACATATACCTTAGTCACTTGAATCTTTGGTGTCATGGCTTGGAGATTAGGGTTAGGTTTCGGGGAAGGGAGGGTTTGATTCTCCCAAATGTACAGGCCTAGGGTGGAGCAGACACTTTATTTAGAAATTAGGATTAAGGGTCTTGATTTTGGGTTTTCTTCTGTTCTTATTCTGACCTGAAATTAGAAAAAATAACTCGCCCGATGGGCGAGAAGTATAGTATCTGTTATGTACTGATTGTTTCTAGTTTACTATGAACAATATTATCATTTAAGTTCTTATTTTTTGAATATGCAACTATCATTTTCTGCTTATAGACATGGGGGAATTTCTCTTGAAGGCTCTTATAGTGGGCATGAACTATTTTGCTTGCTCGATTGCTGGTTGTATTAAACGGGACAACAAAGGGTGCTATGCCTACATTATGATGAATATTTAGTCCTATAGGTCTTGCTGTATTCAATGTCTCAATCCAATGGGCCTCCCTAGATTGCCGGAATTTGGTAGTTTCATCTTCGGGCAAGTCAATTTCTATACGCTCAATTGGGATTAGGGTGAGATCGTCTATTGAATGGTCGTCGAGGTTGAAATGATTAGAAACAGGCTTGTCTTTCTTTAATTTGATGTCTGACCTATGCGCATTAAAGCGAGTTCGTAAATTATTCTTAGTTTCTCCTACATATTGTTTGGGGCATTTCTTGCATGAAATTAAATATATTACATTCGAATGTTCACATGTTAGATGTTCCTGGATCGGGTACCTTTTATTCGTAGAGTTGCTTACAAAATAATGAGTTTCTGATATGAAGGGACATGTTTTGCATCTACTAGACAAACATGGAGCACTTCTTAAACCTGGAGGTACTTCGGCATAAAGTCTGTTTTTAGCTGCTATCTGTGCTAAGGTGGAATTTTTTATGTTTCGTAAAAATCGTTTAGAGTACCCACGCTCTTTCAGTTTTGAGAAAACAATCGTACAGGCTTGGTTGAAATCAGAAGATCTTGTACAAATTCGATGAAATCGTAAAACTTGTGACTTAATTATACCAGAAAAGGTATGTTTTGGGTGAAAGGAGCTCTTGTGCAAGAGTTGATGAGTATCAGTTTCTTTGAAATACACTTTAATATCCAGTTTATTTGTTTCTGCTATGGAATCTCCCTTAAAGACTGTGGTATCGAGAAAGTCTATGCTTTTGTCACTCACGTTTGCGGTTAGTTTGATAGAAGGATGGTGGTTGTTGAGAATTTCAAAAAATTCCCAAAACTGTTCGATAGAATAAGTCCAAACCATAAAAATGTCATCCAAAAAGCGTCCGTAAAAAAGTGGGTCAAATAGGCGCGATGTTGACATGCTAGAGGTAGTAAGAAATGATCAATGTATTCTGACACTGCATATGACTCACTACCACAGTCAGATATAATCGGGCGGCCTTTAGGGATTTTATTCGAGATAAACCACTCCTTGGTTGGATTCTTATGGATTTTAGGCAAAGTGTACAAATGTCTCTCGCGACAATCAGGTTTGGCAGACAGTCATATTGTTTCTGTTTGAGATAACTAGTTTTGACTAAATCGGCAAGAATATTGTTAATCATGTTAGCAGTTTCTTTGAAAATTGGTTTCGGTAAAATGGCATAATGTTTAGGATTATTCAGTTGATTCTCTGCTTCTGAAACGTAATCCTCCCTATTCAGAATGACACAACATGACCCTTTGTCACTCTTTTTAATAACAATGCTATCGTCTTTCTTAAGTAAGTTTAACGCTTCACGTTCCACTCGTGTGAGATTAGGCTTTTCGTGTGTTATGGAAAGGTTCACTGTTTGGCTATTCATACTCGCAAATGCTTTCAATATTTCAGGATGGATGCCGGCCTGAGGGGGTGTCCACGTGGATTTAGGAAAAAACATTGTTCTAGCACCACGTGGGGGGTGGTTTCGAAAAAAATATGTGCAGCTAAGATTTCGTTGAAATTGTTCAATGGATGGTCGGAGATAATTCAAGTTAGCTATCTTTGGTGTGGGAATAAATTTAAGTCCACGGTCTAAGATTGAATGCTGAAGGGGTGTGAGAATTTTGCGGCTCAAGTTAACTACAGTTTGGCCTAGCAGTGGCCTTTCAGTATTTTTATCCCCAGTAATTAGTTTAAAGACTTACTCGATGCTTGAAGCTGGTGTATCCAAAACAAATAGATGCTGTTTGCTGTTTCTGGAGACCAATGAAGATTATCAACTGGTTCGAATTCTTCTTTGTAGGGTGGTAAGATTGTTGCGCTGTTGATACTGGACTCCATCATCATGTTGTTGAGAGTGCTGAGGTTCTGTTGTGCTTTCTTCCATGATGATTTGTCCTTGGTTTGGTGATAATACGGTTTGGTAGCGGATATAATGGTTGTCGACGGTGTGATTGGTACTGGTTTGGTAGTTGTTAGAATTGTAGCATTGGGAACGGACTGGGATCTGGTTCGAGGGGGGGAAGGTCTGGATACACGTCTCGACTTGGATGGAGACTGAGGGGTGGTTTGCTGGTCCAAAAACGCACAGAAGGAAGAAAGGTTGGCGGATCCTGGATCACGTAGTGAAGATTCAGATGGTGTGGAAGGGAAAGACGAGTCTGAAAGTGAAAAGAGAAGGGGAGTGCCCTCTCTACGAGAGCGTTTTCCTATGTCTGCTGGACTAGGAGTAGGTGAACTTCGGGCTCGTTTAGGGGTTTGGTTCGGCAGCGTGGTGGCTCTAGATGGTGCAGGTGTAGTGTCCATTTCAGTTGGTAGAGATATAGTTACTCTGGTTTTTGTTTCGTTGATTGTTTGGTAGAATTTGGAGATTACAGCTTGAGTGAGACGTTTCCCATAGGAGCGACGGGCCAAGGACAGGGCATGAGAAACGAAGCGGTCGACGGCAGGTGATGATAAAGACTTGGTACGAATGGTGGTCAGCTTCTCTTGAAGTGTGGTTTGGTAATGGTCGATCAGGACCTGCGTAACCTTACAGAGCCATGTCCGATTGAGGGATCTAATATTCGCGTCGACAGCTGATGTTTTCATTGCTGGACGGATAAAACTATCCAACTCAGAGACTTTGCGTTTGAAGGTAAACGCTGGTTGGCCTTGCTGTTGAAGGGTAAGGATTGCCAAATGATGGAGGCACTGCAAAACTTGGAAGAACACCTTCACAAAGGGTTCTTCCTCCTTATGAGTGGGGACTGGTTGGCGTCGGTGGGCTGGTAGTCGTTTCTATTGTTGGTCAGGTCGATGGTTACCTCTTGATTGGTAGGCTGTGTTGTAGGTAGGTCGGCGATGGGGTGGGATATAGCTGGATGGGTTGGTTGGTGGTCGGTGATTGGTAGGTGGTAGAGGTCGATGGAAGACAGGGCCGTTGTAGGGTACGTGATATTGGTTTGGTTGACGATTAGTGTTTCTATGTCTGGCTTCTTGCCAGTGGTTGTTGTAGTGTAGCATAATGAAAATAACTTGGGGTTAGAAGGGAATGTACAGCGGATGTAACAGGAGGAAATTGTATATGCTAGCTTGAAAATGTTAGGATCAAATTATGCAATTAAGTAAAACTGGGTTTGGGGATATATAAAGCAAGATGAAAAATGCAAAAATATATATTTAGGTGATAAATAACGCTAACAATGATGTGAAAAATTATAACAAGTAAAACAAAAACTTACGCAATTGACAGGGTTAGGGTTAGGTTTTAGGTTTGGGTTTTGGTTTGGTTTTTGGTTTGGTTTTTGGTTTGGTTAAGGTTAGGTTTTTAAGGTTTTTAAGGTTTAGGTTAGAACCAATGATCAATTGAGGATTATAGGAATATTGGATTAGATTTTGATTATATCTGAGTAATAATTCAGGAGGATTAGATTATCTCAGAGTACAATTTACATAAATGAAAAACATAAATAATCAGAAATCAAGAATACAAAAATATAAAAAAAATATATAAACATGAGAAATATTTGATAAAATAAGCGGGATTAGTGAATTGTAATTTGATTAGAACTAACGTTGAATTTTGATTATACCCGAGTAGTAATTTAAATGGATGGATTATCTCGGAGTATAATTTACATGGAAGAAAAACATAAATAATGGCAATTGAATTTACTTGGTTAGATTAAAAGATTAATGCAAATTTTTTTGAAGAAAGTTTGTTATATGTTAGGGTTAGGGTTAGGGTTAGGGTTAGGGTTAGGGTTAGGTTTAAGGGTTAAGGTTAGGTTTAGGTTTAGGGTTAGGTTTAGGTTTAGGGTTAGGGTTAGGGTTAGGGTTAGGTTTTAAGGTTTTAGGTTTAGGTTTTAAGGTTAGGTTAGGTTAGGTTTAAGGTTTAAGGTTTGAGGGGTTTAGGTTTAGGGTTAGGGTTAGGTTTTTTAGGGTTAGGGTTAGGGTTAGGGTTAGGGTTAGGGTTAGGGTTAGGGTTAGGGTTAGGGTTAGGTTAGGGTTAGGGTTAGGGTTAGGGTTAGGGTTAGGGTTAGGGTTAGGGTTAGGGTTAGGGTTAGGGTTAGGGTTAGGGTTAGGGTTAGGGTTAGGGTTAGGGTTAGGGTTAGGGTTACGGGTTAGCGTTAGGGTTA
>NW_008709016.1:0-1213 GCF_000327385.1 Lottia gigantea
AGAAATCAGGATGTTGAAACTGAGAGGGAGAACGACTTTAGAAAAATCACTGATTGTCTTTAGTGTACTAGCTACAATAACAACCCTTGTATTTCTTATTACATTTGCAGTTACCTACACCAGTAAGTTGAATAGTTTCTATAGAGAAAATTATAGGCATCAGTTTTACATTAAATCTATTTTTATACGCCCATATCTCTATGTGGACGTATATTGTCGGCACCCCTGTCTGTCCGTCCGTCGGTCCGTCGATCGGTCCGTCGGTCCGTCCGTCCGCGCGTCAACATTTGCTTGTAAACGCTCTAAAAACTAGATTTTTTGATGGAATCAAATGAAATTCGGTTCGAATTCATAAAACGAATATCGTTGATGAGACGCAATGAGAAAGCGTGTTCATCCATCAAGCAGTTTTATTAATCTATCAACATTCGGTATACAATTATGACAATTAACTATTTTACGACATAACGTCATGATACCATAACATAATACATGTATATCATGCATCCCTGGCTTACTGTTATATTGTCTCACAAAATTCAAGAATTGATATGAAATGATCTTATTATAGGAATATGGATATTTGAAGGAAAATGTACAAGACGTTTCTAACATGTTTGCAGATTGTCTAGTTAGTAGGCTACCGGTATCACGATAAATAACTGTATATGAATATATATCGTTAGTAATATCAGTGATCACATCGATACATCGTCAAATTTTTATCCTGATATGATCATCTGCACAATTTAAACGAATAACTTACTATTTGATACAGATGTTTTTTTCATGATATTCCAGACTTGGATGTTTTTTTTTTAAAGATATGTTTATTATTTTTAGATAGAAAAGAAAAATGGTTCATAATCCAGTAGAAACCATACTTAAGAAATAAGGTGTTATATACCCATAAATATCGTAATACATGTATATTGATGCTTAATATTGTGAGATCCACTTCATTCAATACAGCCCAGTCCTAGATCAAGTGCTTATCCCCGTGGTCTTTTAACTGGGGTTTGACCCTATTGTTTTGAATATATAACTTATGATATATATGATTTATATATTCGATTTATCTTTAAGAGTTGTTAACCAGATTTACAATCTACGATCTATTTTATAACACCCTTAACTGTAATTTATAAAGTCAAGGAGTAAACTAACATGTACCTTTCCAAAGGTATTCTACATGGCGACGAAATCAAAAGAG
>NW_008709016.1:2194-3606 GCF_000327385.1 Lottia gigantea
ACATAATTTTGAAGATGGATTTGTCAGTGTTTGTTTTCGACCTTCAAATGATAAAATATTATAAAATTAGAAGACGCTAATCTTATATTGCGTTTTCAGGTGCTATGGAAGATAAAGGTACAGAACCACTACGAGAACTATTAGTAAAAAATGGTGCATGGCCTGTAATAGACACTGTTTGGATTGAGTCAAATTTTAAAATAGTCCCAACACTAGTTAAGCTGCAAGCTATCAATCTAGATCCAATTATCAACATGTTTGTTTCTACTGACTTTAAAGATTCCTCCAAACGAGTTATTTATGTAAGTTTCATCCAATACTTATCAAGGTACACTACTCACGAAAAGCTAACACTGTTTATCAAAAAGTGAGAATAATAGTAGTTGGAATGGTCCGTTATTCAATATATCACCAAGAAATCGCCAAGAATTGAATCATGATTACTGATTCCTTCCCACTACTAGCCTAATTGATGATTTGAATCACGTGTTATTGTGAAACCGTTGATACATTCATTCTTTTAAAGATCGACCAACCTAGTTTTGGAATGCCTGGACGAGATTATTTTTTACGAGGTAGAGATGACGTTATGTTAAAAGCTTATGAAGAATACGGAATCAACTTAGCCGTTGAGATGGGGACCGATCGTCTTGCTGCTGAAGCCGACTTTAAAGATCTCGTAGATTTTGAAATACAACTTGCAAACGTAAGTACCTTAAAAGAACCTGAATAAAAGATTTTATTGTAATAAACTACTGTTTTATTTTCTCGGCATAGCATTAACGAGCACTATTTACTATATCTACTGGGTTACTAAGCGTTTGCACGTTTATTTTGTTGTTTAGGACAGATCATTTGTCGGTTTTAATCAATTTTAGATTTTATTCTGATTTCACAACGAATAAGTCCAGAAAATAATTAGTGGGCGTATTTTTTTCAACAAAACTATTTTCACATAATCATGTTGAAAAAAAAAATCACAAATAAAAGTCTTTTTTACAGGTATCGGTCCCAGCTGAAAATAGACGAGATGGTGAAGCCTTATACAATCCTTATACAATAGCAAATTTATCAGTGGCTTACCCTAATGTAGGTATACTTCATTTGAAGAACATGTAGTAATAGTTATACTGAAAGATTATCCTTTCAGTATTTGTGTTGATTGAAGTAAGATGACACAATAGCAATAAATATGAAAATTGTGTAGAATTGGTAATCGTTTCAGTTCTGAAAAGGAAAATAGCTTCTCTGGTCATTATTTCGACCTCTCGAAACATGTACGTCTACCTTTTAATAGAAATAATAGAGTTTACGTTAGATATATCTTTATTGAAATTGAAAAGCATCTAATTGTATAGAAAAGACCGTAAACTGCAGTGTCATAGATGAAACAATTAAAGTTGAATGAAAGA
>NW_008709017.1:0-1005 GCF_000327385.1 Lottia gigantea
CTGATTCGATTACCCTAATCAGAATGATGTCACAAATCGAATCTGATTTATACTGCAGGATAAATGAACATTATACTATTTATAGTTTCCAAGATGGCCGCAAGACAGAAAGAAATTGGATGCCATTACTAAAGCGGAAGTTAACAGAGCTATGACGCTCCAAAGTCGATTTACTCGATTAACGTATATAGATTTGATTCGCTGCTACGATAAATGCGCTGATTACCATAATCAAATTTGATTTGATACAGTGTAGGATAAATGGTTTTTAGACCAAATCGAATCAGATTAACCCAGGATAAATTCCAGTCTAGTTTTTAAAGTTCAGCCATGCTTTATTCATCTCTACCAGACAATCTCACTTCCTGTCACATGACAGCAAGCAACTCTGACTAGGAGGGAATCTACCAGACCATAATATGTCAAAACCAAGGAATGAACACTTTTTCAAGTCAATTTTGGCAAGCAGAATCACTGGCAGAATTAGAACCAGGTTGAAATAAGGTAGGGCATCATCTCAAACTATGCTTGGATTGAATACCAAATATCTCGTAAGTGAGCAAGCTTCTATTCACTGAGCTGATTAAAGATTTACAGATTCATGGATTCACGAAGTTTATGAGAACTATTAAACTTACTTTTTCTGGAAATAGCCACTGTAAGATGAACAATAAGTAGAAGTGTAATGTTATGACCATTGCAAACACTTTACCAGAGATTGGACCACATTCATAATACCTACAACAAAATATATAACAATTAGTGAAACTTGACTATATATAAACCAAGTACTAACAATCCAAATTGTAAATCCAAACAACAAAACATTGTTAGCAACTCATTCTATATTACAATATGAAGTGTGGATCCTATGAATACAACTCACAACATGAGAGAAGCGTTCTAAACTTATGACTGCAATTCTTATTCACCACCAGTGATAACTATGGTGAGACGACAACTTTAAAAGTTTATTTACCAATGTTGCCGTTCTGTTAAATTTCG
>NW_008709017.1:2541-3605 GCF_000327385.1 Lottia gigantea
AAAATCCAGAAAGAATCATGCCTTTTAGTGTTTAAGAGCTCAATTTGAAAGCGATTTCAAGGACAAGGGCAATAACTCATACTAAATATTTTTCAATTCTTCTGATTTTCAATAGGGTTCATCCTTGGGTGATTACGAGCATTCACACCAAGTTTCATCAAAGTGTTTACGTGCTAAAAATTGAACGCGTTTTCAAGAACAAGGGCAATAACTCATACTAAATATTTTTCAATTTTTCTGTTTTTCAATACGGTTTATCCATGGGTGATAACCAACACTCATGCCAAGTTTCATCAAAATCCGTCAAGAATTGTGCCTTCTAGAGTGTTTACGAACTAAAAGTTGAACGCGTTTTCAAGAATAAGGGCAATAACTATTACTAAATATTTTTCAATTTTTCTGTTTTTCAATACGGTTTATCCATGGGTGATAACCAACACTCATGCCAAGTTTCATCAAAATCCGTCAAGAATTGTGCCTTCTAGAGTGTTTACGAACTAAAAGTTGAACGCGTTTTCAAGAATAAGGGCAATAACTATTACTAAATATTTTTCAATTTTTCTGTTTTTCAATACGGTTTATCCATGGGTGATAACCAACACTCATGCCAAGTTTCATCAAAATCCGTCAAGAATTGTGCCTTCTAGAGTGTTTACGAACTAAAAGTTGAACGCGTTTTCAAGAATAAGGGCAATAACTATTACTAAATATTTTTCAATTTTTCTGATTTTCGATAGGGTTTATCCTTGGGTGATCAAAAACACTCACACCAAGTTTCGTCAAAATCCATCAAGAATTATGCAATCTAGAGTGTTTACAAGCTAAAATTGATTTTCGATAGGGTTTATCCTTGGGCGATAAAGAACACTCATACCAAGTTTCATCAAAATCCGTCATGCACCTTCTAGAGTGTTTACGAACGTTTTAAGAACAAGGGCAATATTTACTCATAGTAAATATTTTTCGATTCGTCTGATTTTCAATAGGGTTCATCCTTGGGTGATTACAAACAACCATACCAAGTTTCGTCAAAATCAGTCAAGAATTGTGCCTTGTAGAGTGTT
>NW_008709018.1:0-1793 GCF_000327385.1 Lottia gigantea
ATCACTTTTTCTAATGTCTAGCTTGCCCATGTGTATATGCGTGCAAAATTTCAGCTTTGTAGCTTTGTAACTTTTTAAAATAAAAATTTATTTGGATTTGAGCGCTTCTCGTGCAGTCGTCCCTTGGAAGAAAAAAATATCCATTTTTTGCCCTAATTGTTTTTAATTAGCTTTTAAGTGATATACCATGTGCCTGGGCCCTAATTCGAAGGACAAGTCCCAAACATGGACCAAATCGGCGTATTTCGCAAAGTTAGGTATCGGACCTTCACCCTTGGTATGGCTTAAAAGAGCAGATAATAAGCAACTTTTCCTGGGCTAACTTTTTTCCTATGGGAGATTTTTGAGCTGGGTTTTTTTCTAAATGTCTAGCTTGCCCATGTGTATATGCGTGCAAAATTTCAGCTTTGTAGCTTTGTAACTTTTTAAAATAAAAATTTATTTGGATTTGAGCGCTTCTCGTGCAGTCGTCCCTTGGAAGAAAAAAATATCCATTTTTTGCCCTAATTGTTTTTAATTAGCTTTTAAGTGATATACCATGTGCCTGGGCCCTAATTAGAAGGAAAAGTCCCAAACATGGGCCAAATCGGCGTATTTCGCAAAGTTAGGTATCGGACCTTCACCCTTGGTATGGCTTAAAAGAGCAGATAATAAGCAACTTTTCCTGGGCTAACTTTTTTCCTATGGGAGATTTTTGAGCTGGGTTTTTTTCTAAATGTCTAGCTTGCCCATGTGTATATGCGTGCAAAATTTCAGCTTTGTAGCTTTGTAACTTTTTAAAATAAAAATTTATTTGGATTTGAGCGCTTCTCGTGCAGTCGTCCCTTGGAAGAAAAAAATATCCATTTTTTGCCCTAATTGTTTTTAATTAGCTTTTAAGTGATATACCATGTGCCTGGGCCCTAATTAGAAGGAAAAGTCCCAAACATGGGCCAAATCGGCGTATTTCGCAAAGTTAGGTATCGGACCTTCACCCTTGGTATGGCTTAAAAGAGCAGATAATAAGCAACTTTTCCTGGGCTAACTTTTTTCCTATGGGAGATTTTGAGCTGGGTTTTTTTCTAAATGTCTAGCTTGCCCATGTGTATATGCGTGCAAAATTTCAGCTTTGTAGCTTTGTAACTTTTTAAAATAAAAATTTATTTGGATTTGAGCACTTCTCGTGCAGTCGTCCCTTGGAAGAAAAAAATATCCATTTTTTGCCCTAATTGTTTTTAATTAGCTTTTAAGTGATATACCATGTGCCTGGACCCTAATTAGAAGGAAAAGTCCCAAACATGGGCCAAATCGGCGTATTTCGCAAAGTTAGGTATCGGACCTTCACCCTTGGTATAGCTTAAAAGAGCAGATAATAAGCAACTTTTCCTGGGCTAACTTTTTTCCTATGGGAGATTTTTGAGCTGGGTTTTTTTCTAAATGTCTAGCTTGCCCATGTGTATATGCGTGCAAAATTTCAGCTTTGTAGCTTTGTAACTTTTTAAAATAAAAATTTATTTGGATTTGAGCGCTTCTCGTGCAGTCGTCCCTTGGAAGAAAAAAATATCCATTTTTTGCCCTAATTGTTTTTAATTAGCTTTTAAGTGATATACCATGTGCCTGGGCCCTAATTAGAAGGAAAAGTCCCAAACATGGGCCAAATCGGCGTATTTCGCAAAGTTAGGTATCGGACCTTCACCCTTGGTATGGCTTAAAAGAGCAGATAATAAGCAACTTTTCCTGGGCTAACTTTTTTCCTATGGGAGATTTTTGAGCTGGGTTTTTTTCTAAATGTCTAGCTTGCCCATGTGTATATG
>NW_008709018.1:20944-23024 GCF_000327385.1 Lottia gigantea
TTAAAAGGAAAAGTCCCAAACATGGGCCAAATCGGCGTATTTCGCAAAGTTAGGTATCGGAACTCCACCCTTGGTATGGCTTAAAAGAGCAGATAATAAGCAACTTTTCCTGGGCTAACTTTTTTCCTATGGGATATTTTTGAGCTCGGTTATTTTCTAAATGTCTATCTAGCCAATTTGCATATGCGTGCAAAATTTCAGCTTTGTAGCTTTGTAACTTTTTAAAATAAAAATTTATTTGTATTTGAGCGCTTCCCGTGCAGTCGTCCATTGAAAGAAAAAAATTTCCATTTTTTGCCCTAATTGTTGTAATTAGCTTTTAAGTGATATACCATGTGCCTGGGCCCTAATTAGAAGGAAAAGTCCCAAACATGGGCCAACTCAGCGTATTTCGCAAAGTTAGGTATCAGACCTTCACCCTTGGTATGGATTAAAAGAGAAGATGATAAGCAACTTTTCCTGGGCTAACTTTTTTCCTATGGGAGATTTTTGAGCTGGATTTTTTTCTAAATGTCTAGCTTGCCCATGTGCATATGCGTGGAAAATTTCAGCTTTGTAGCTTTGTAACTATTTAAAATAAAAATTTATTTGGATTTGAGCGCTTCTCGTGTAGTCGTCCCTTGTAAGAAAAAAATATCCATTTTTTGCCCTAATTGTTTTTAATAAGCTTTTAAGTGATTTACCATGTGCCTGGGCCCTAATTAGAAGGAAAAGTCCCAAACATGGGCCAAATCGGCGTATTTCGCAAAGTTAGGTATCGGACCTTCACCCTTGGTATGGCTTAAAAGAGCAGATAATAAGCAACTTTTCCTGGGCTAACTTTTTTCCTATGGGAGATTTTTGAGCTGGGTTTTTTTCTAAATGTCTAGCTTGCCCATGTGCATATGCCTGTAAAAATTTCAGCTTTATCACTTTGTAACTTTTTAAAATAAAAATTTATTGGATTTGAGCGCTTCTCGTGCAGTCGTCCCTTGTAAGAAAAAAATATCCATTTTTTGCCCTAATTGTTTTTAATTAGCTTTTAAGTGATTTACAATGTGCCTGGGCCCTAATTAGAAGGAAAAGTCCCAAACATGGGCCAAATCGGTGTATTTCGCAAAGTTAGGTATCGGACCTTCACCCTTGGAATGGCTTAAAAGAGCAGATAATAAGCAACTTTTCCTGGGCTAACTTTTTTCCTATGGGAGATTTTTGAGCTGGGTTTTTTTCTAAATGTCTAGCATGCCCATGTGCATATGCGTGGAAAATTACAGCTTTGTAGCTTTGTAACTTTTTAAAATAAAAATTTATTTGGATTTGAGCTGTTCTCATGCAGTCGTCCCTTGTAAGATGAAAATATCCATTTTTTGCCCTAATTGTTTTTAATTAGCTTTTAAGTGATATACCATGTGCCTAATTAGAAGGAAAAGTCCCAAACATGGGCCAAATCGGCGTATTTCGCAAAGTTAGGTATCAGACCTTCACCCTTGGTATGGCTTAAAATTGCAGATGATAAGCAACTTTTCCTGGGCTAACTTTTTTCCTATGGGAGATTTTTGAGCTGGGTTTTTTTCTAAATGTCTAGCTTGCCCATGTGCATATGCGTGCAAAACTTCAGCTTTGTAGCTTTGTAACTATTTAAAATAAAAATTTATTTTGATTTGAGCGCTTCTCGTGCAGTCGTCCCTTGTAAGATGAAAATATCCATTTTTTGCCCTAATTGTTTTTAATTAGCTTTTAAGTGATATACCATGTGCCTGGGCCCTAATTAGAAGGAAAAGTCCCAAACATGGGCCAAATCGGCGTATTTCGCAAAGTTAGGTATCGGACCTTCACCCTTGGTATGGCTTAAAAGAGCAGATAATAAGCAACTTTTCCTGGGCTAACTTTTTTCCTATGGGAGATTTTTGAGCTGGGTTTTTTTCTAAATGTCTAGCTTGCCCATGTGCATATGCGTGGAAAATTTCAGCTTTGTAGCTTAGTAACTTTTTAAAATAAAAATTTATTTGGATTTGAGCGCTTCTCGTGCAGTCGTCCCTTGGAAGAAAAAAATATCCATTTTTTGCCCTAATTGTTTTTAATTAGCTTTTAAGTGATTTAC
>NW_008709018.1:28833-30371 GCF_000327385.1 Lottia gigantea
GGTCGACTCTGAGGATCCCCGCTGATGATCGGTCAAAAGGAATAATGGAAAAATACCTGAGACCAGGGAATATTGAATTATATCCTCAAAAGATCAATACAGAAATTTGGGGGCATCTGAAAAAGGAAACCCAATTCAAAGACATTGACTCTTTCAAATTGAGTGAAAAATTGATAAAATGTTCATATGCTGTTATGAGCTTAGTAGAACTGTTATTAAAATCTAAGAAACAGGACAAAAAGTCAGATGATAAAGACAGTAGTCTGGGATTAAGGCTGGAAGGGATGCTCTTTCATTACTTGGCCATATAGTGCAGGATCATAATCAGATTAGACGTGATAGTTTAAAGGTAGACTTAAATCTACAATATAAAAAATTGTGCAATCCTTCTCATAATACTGATACTGGATCAAGTAAATGGTTGTTTGGTGATGAACTTGGTAAACGTGTAAAAGACATAAAAGAAACAAATCAAGTTGGTTCATCAGTGGCCAGTGGAAGCCGTCTTTATAAAAGCGTTTCTAGATCCAAGCCTTTTTTATCACAAGGCAACAGTCACTACAAGCGACCTCCACAAAATCAAAGTCAGTACAGGTTCTCGAACAAGAAGTACAGTTCTCATCAGAGAAGCAGTTACAATCAGAACAAGAAAAATCAGTCAGAGAAAAAATAGATTTGTTTGAATCGGTGAGTAATTTAGAATCTCTAACTTCTTGGGAAGAATTTCGCAGTCAGTTAGATGAAAAGTTACTAAAATTGATGAACAATTTTACTGCTGGCGAATTCGTTTGGAAGTCATTGACTTCCGTTGTTCACATACTTAAAATAGTGTGCGGCATTGATATGGAGATAAATTTGAAAATCAGAGCATGATACCGATTCCATATATATTGTCTAAGGAAAAGAATGCTGCAGTGTCAGATGAAATTAAAAAATTATTATTAAAACAAATCATTGAAAGGGCAAGTCCTGAAGAAGGCCAATATATATCAAATATTTTCACAAGAGATAAGAAAAATGGATCACTCAGGGTAATTCTTGATCTTAAAGAATTCAATGAAAATCTTGATTATCATCATTCTAAGATGGATACATTATCACATGCTATAAATTTAATTACAAAAAATTGTTACATGGCATCAATTGATTGGTCGAATGCTTATCATGCTCTGTCTATCTTATAGAAAATATCTCCGGTTTGTCTGGAAGGGGACATTGTATCAGTACTGTTGTTTGCCTAATGGCTATGCACCAGCTCCTCGTATATTCACAAAACTGACAAATGTATTTTTCTCTCAACTAAGAAAGTTGGGCCATTTGAATACAAACTTTATAGATGACAGTCTGTTAATTGGGGATGACATTGAAGATTGTAGAAACAATATCAGAGATACTGTACTGTTTTCATTAAAAGCTGGTTTTGTGGTTCATCCAGAAAAATCCATTTTAGATCCTGTACAGGAGATCACTTATTTAGGTTTCATTCTGAATTCTTCCAGTATGACTATTCGTTTAACTGAAGAAAGAGCTCATAAGCT
>NW_008709018.1:30888-32628 GCF_000327385.1 Lottia gigantea
AATCTGATGCTTCATTGAAAGGATGGGGAGGAGTTGACCCAAATGGCAATGTAACAGGTGGAAACTGGTTACCTGATGAAACTTTGAATCACATAAATTATTTAGAGTTAATGGCAGCAAAATATGTATTATTTTCTTTTTGTAAAGCAATGAAAGATGTATGCATTTTAATCATGATTGATAACACTACTGCTGTATCATATATAGACTCCTTAGGTGGCAAAAAACCAAGTTTAAATAATGTGACAAGAGATATTTTACTTTTTTGTATAGAAAGAAATATATGTTTAAAATCTAGTCATATTGCTGGTTATAAGATATAGAAGCAGACGAACAAAGTAGACTCTTGCATGAAAACACAGAGTGGGAGTTAAATCAAGATATTTTTGATAGATTAAAAAATTTTTGGGGTTTGCCAACTGTGGACTTATTTGCATCTAGAGTAAATGCAAAAATTGATTTTTATTATGCATATAAACCAGATCCGTATGCGTCTGGAATTAATGCTTTTTCCTTTCTATGGAACGCGTTTCCTCCATTTTGTTTGATAGGTAGTGTGCTTTCAAAAATTGAAAGAGATCAGGCTACAGGCATATTAATAGTACCCTGGTGGCATACACAATATTGGTTTACTAAATTAATCAGATTACTTATTGATTTTCCTTTTATTTTGCCCAGTGTAGAAGTTATCCTAACACATCCAACGAAGAAAGTAATGGAATTACCAAAAATGAAGCTATTAGCGGTAGTGGTTTCAGGGAAGAGTACTCTACAGAGAGATTTTCAGATGAAGCTACGCACATCTTGCTATCATCATGGAGAGTTTCCAATAGGAAACAATAGACAAGTCGCATCAAAAGATGGTTATGGTATTCTGCTAAAAAATCAGTGGATCCCTTTTCGCCCTCTGTAGAGGATGTTATTGAGTTTTTAACATTTTTATTTAATAAAGGACTCGGCTACAGTTCAATTAATTCGACAAGAAGTGCATTGTCAAGTTTAATTTTTATAAATGGAAAACCAATCGGAACAGTACCAATTATAACTCGATTTGTTAAAGGAGTGTTTAACTTGCGTCCGGCTTTACCAAGAAATAGGTTTACTTGGGACTGCAACATTGTTTTATTATATTTGAAAACTTTATCTCCTGTGAGAAAATTAAGTCTCAAGTTGTTAACTTTTAAACTTCTGACATTGTTAGTTATTCTTTCTGGGCAAAAAATTCAGACCTTTCATTTCTTAAACATCAAGAATATTGATTGTACAACAGATAGGATTAAAATTAAAATTGGAGAATTGATAAAACAGTCACGACCTGGGTTTCACCAAAGTGAATTATGTTTTAAGGGATTTGCTCCTGATAGAAGATTGTGTCTTCCTACTGTTTACCTGGAGTATATTAAACGAACTGCTAATTTACGAGGCTCTGAATGCCATCTTTTTATTAGTTATATTAAACCTTATAAAACAGCATCTATTACTCTAAACCTATTATGGATGAAGGAAATTTTGCAGATACAATTCTGAATAATGCTATATGTTAGATTGAACTATCATCTAACATAAATAGACTTATTGTTTTAATCAAAAACGAACTGTTTTTTGAGTTATTATTTTAACAAGTTTATTACATGGAAGAAATTATTATTATAATTAATATTATATTATTATTATAACTCTCACATGACCTCGAAATGACGTCATACAGTAAGACAGAATTTAACAAGGGGTCCTCTAGAT
>NW_008709018.1:32678-34592 GCF_000327385.1 Lottia gigantea
ACAGGTAAGCCTCGTTTAATTGTTAAATTAGTAGGAAAAGTCCAAATCTGTGTATTTCGCAAAGTTAGGTATCGGACGTTAATGACCTATAAGATCAGATTATCGGCAAATTTTCAAGGGGCTAACTTTTTTCCTATGGAACATTTTTTAGCTCGGTTTTCTAAATGTTAAGCTAATCCATGTGGATACGTGTGCAAAATTTAAGCTTTGTAGCTTTGTAACAAAACACAAGATAATATTATGGAATATAACACACTTCTTTAATAACATAACGTTTCGGCATCAGCTTCGAAAGTTGACATAAAAATTTCAGTGAGTAGAGGTGACAGGGGGGGGGGGGGTCCCATAGGAAGGCCATGGATCTGCTGATAAAGCTTATCATTCCAGGAGAAGTAGGCAGTGTTGATACAGAGGCCGGCTAAGGTGATGATGCTGTCTGTTGTTAATTTTCGGAGGGCAAGTAGGGCTTCATCCTTAGGTATGTTCGTAAAAAGGTCGACAACATCGTAGCTTATCATGCGCCCTATGGTATCCAATTGTTTAATTTTGGCACTAAAATCGGTAGAAGGAGGTAGCTAATTTTCCTAATGGAACTAAAATGGTAGACAGATGCTGAGCAATATTTGTAATACACTGTGTTCCTAGATCATACAAGCAGACGTATCTTGTTGGGGGTTTTGTGGACTTTGGCAGTAGCACGGGAATACGAAAAAGTGGTGTTGGTTATGTTAAGATGGTTGAAGAGCAATAATTGTAATACACTGTGTTCCTAGAACATACAAGCAGACGTATCTTGTTGGACTTTGGCAGTAGCACGAGCATTACGAAAAAGTGGGGTTGGTTATGTTAAGATGGTTGAAGATGGTTGATTTCAAAGTTCTCGTGCAGTTGTTTGACTAGTGCTTTCATTTGACGGAGACGTTTAGAAATGGGGTCTTAGGTGAGGGAAACGTAGGTGATCGTGTCGGATAAGTTATGCTGGACGAGTGTATGGAATTCAGCCTTATCGATGACAACGCATGCCTTACCCTTGTCTGCTGGTGATGGATTTATCTTGTCGTAGGTCGACGATGGCTTGACGTTCATCATTGGTGAGGTTGCTGCGTTGTGGTTTAGCATTTCGAAGGAGCTCGTTGACTTGGTGACGAAATTCAGCTTTGTAGCTTTGTAACATTTTAAAATAAAAATTTATTTGGATATGACCGCTCTTCGTGAAGTCGTCCCTTGTAAGAAAAAAATATCCATTTTTTGCCCTAATTGTTTTTAATTAGCTTTTAAGTGATTTACCATGTGCCTGGGCCCTAATTAGAAGGAAAAGTCCCAAACATGGGTCAAATCGGCGTATTTCGCAAAGTTAGGTATCGGACCTTCACCCTTGGTATGGCTTAAAAGAGCAGATAATAAGCAACTTTTCCTGGGCTAACTTTTTTCCTATGGGAGATTTTTGAGCTGGGTTTTTTTCTAAATGTCTAGCTTGCCCATGTGCATATGCGTGGAGAATTTCAGCTTTGTCACTCTGTAACTTTTTAAAATAAAAATTTATTTGGATTTGAGCGCTTCTCGTGCAGTCGTCCCTTGTAAGAAAAAAATATCCATTTTTTGCCCTAATTGTTTCTAATTAGCTTTTAAGTGATTTACCATGTGCCTGGGCCCTAATTAGAAGGAAAAGTCCCAAACATGGGTCAAATCGGCGTATTTCGCAAAGTTAGGTATCGGACCTTCACACTTGGTATGGCTTAAAAGAGCAGATAATAAGCAACTTTTCCTGGGCTAACTTTTTTCCTATGGGAGATTTTTGAGCTGGGTTTTTTTCTAAATGTCTAGCTTGCCCATGTGTATATGCGTGCAAAATTTCAGCTTTGTAACTTTGTAACTTTTTAAAATAAAAATTTATTTGGATTTGAGCGCTTCTCG
>NW_008709018.1:34642-37113 GCF_000327385.1 Lottia gigantea
TAAGGTGATGATGCTGTCTGTTGTTAATTTTCGGAGGGCAAGTAGGGCTTCATCCTTAGGTATGTTCGTAAAAAGGTCGACAACATCGTAGCTTATCATGCGCCCTATGGTATCCAATTGTTTAATTTTGGCACTAAAATCGGTAGAAGGAGGTAGCTAATTTTCCTAATGGAACTAAAATGGTAGACAGATGCTGAGCAATATTTGTAATACACTGTGTTCCTAGATCATACAAGCAGACGTATCTTGTTGGGGGTTTTGTGGACTTTGGCAGTAGCACGGGAATACGAAAAAGTGGTGTTGTTGACTAGTGCTTTCATTTGACGGAGACGTTTAGAAATGGGGTCTTAGGTGAGGGAAACGTAGGTGATCGTGTCGGATAAGTTATGCTGGACGAGTGTATGGAATTCCGCCTTATCGATGACAACGCATGCCTTACCCTTGTCTGCTGGTGATGGATTTATCTTGTCGTAGGTCGACGATGGCTTGACGTTCATCATTGGTGAGGTTGCTGCGTTGTGGTTTAGCATTTCGAAGGAGCTCGTTGACTTGGTGACGAAATTCAGCTTTATAGCTTTGTAACATTTTAAAATAAAAATTTATTTGGATATGACCGCTCTTCGTGAAGTCGTCCCTTGTAAAAAAAAATATCCATTTTTTGCCCTAATTGTTTTTAATTAGCTTTTAAGTGATTTACCATGTGCCTGGGCCCTAATTAGAAGGAAAAGTCCCAAACATGGGTCAAATCGGCGTATTTCGCAAAGTTAGGTATCGGACCTTCACCCTTGGTATGGCTTAAAAGAGCAGATAATAAGCAACTTTTCCTGGGCTAACTTTTTTCCTATGGGAGATTTTTGAGCTGGGTTTTTTTCTAAATGTCTAGCTTGCCCATGTGCATATGCGTGGAGAATTTCAGCTTTGTCACTCTGTAACTTTTTAAAATAAAAATTTATTTGGATTTGAGCGCTTCTCGTGCAGTCGTCCCTTGTAAGAAAAAAATATCCATTTTTTGCCCTAATTGTTTCTAATTAGCTTTTAAGTGATTTACCATGTGCCTGGGCCCTAATTAGAAGGAAAAGTCCCAAACATGGGTCAAATCGGCGTATTTCGCAAAGTTAGGTATCGGACCTTCACCCTTGGTATGGCTTAAAAGAGCAGATAATAAGCAACTTTTCCTGGGCTAACTTTTTTCCTATGGGAGATTTTTGAGCTGGGTTTTTTTCTAAATGTCTAGCTTGCCCATGTGTATATGCGTGCAAAATTTCAGCTTTGTAACTTTGTAACTTTTTAAAATAAAAATTTATTTGGATTTGAGCGCTTCTCGTGCAGTCGTCCCTTGTAAGAAAAAAATATCCATTTTTTGCCCTAATTGTTTTTAATTAGCTTTTAAGTTATTTACCATGTGCCTGGGCTAATTAAAAGGAAAAGTCCCAAACATGGGTCAAATCGGCGTATTTCGCAAAGTTAGGTATCGGACCTTCACCCTTGGTATGGCTTAAAAGAGCAGATAATAAGCAACTTTTCCTGGGCTAACTTTTTTCCTATGAGAGATTTTTGAGCTGGGTTTTTTTCTAAATGTCTAGCTTGCCCATGTGTATATGCGTGCAAAATTTCAGCTTTGTAACTTTGTAACTTTTTAAAATAAAAATTTATTTGTATTTGAGCGCTTCTCGTGCAGTCGTCCCTTGTTAGAAAAAAATATCCATTTTTTGCCCTAATTGTTTTTAATTAGCTTTTAAGTGATTTACCATGTGCCTGGGCCCTAATTAGAAGGAAAAGTCCCAAAATACATAGATCGGCATAGAGATATTGAGTAAATTCTCAGTTAGACGAATTCTTAACGGAATTTTGCGATGTTCGTACATTTCTAGTACTTCTGAAGACTATTTACATATATTCAAGGCTAAAATCAAACCCCCAAAAATGGTGCATCTAATCCTTCAATAGATTCCATGCCCGTGAAAAAAACTCAGCTCACTCAGAATTGATAATGGCCACGGTGCCAGAGGGATTTTGAGGACTATTGGCGCCAATACAGGACGCATTTCGAACCATTCTTTAATTCAGAGATGTCGTTCCGTGCAGTAGTATTTCAGTCACGGTCCACAGGCATTTACTTCTCCTTCAATTATCCTGTCCCCCCAGAAAAGATGCTGGCCCAGCTTTAGCCCGCCCCACTTTTTACATAGTGAAACAATGGTCTGTTGTCCCCCTAGACTGGCTAGAGAATTTTGTGGCCCCCACTCCAACCCCTCACCCGGTGTTTCCTAAAAACGACACTGATAATGCTCACTTGCTTTGTGAAAAATATTGTAGTTGGTCCTAATTTTAAATTACTAATTGATTTTCGTTTTATAATTGCCAGTTAATCAGGCAGAGAAGAGATTTCTGTAGGAGTCAACTAGAGATTCTGGAAAGGAATTGGCTTAGTGGGATGACAACCACAAAGACAGAGTGCCATGATCTGATAC
>NW_008709018.1:37970-40163 GCF_000327385.1 Lottia gigantea
TAGGTCTAATCAAGAGTCATACCATCATTATACACTAGCGACGGTGCAGAAAATCCCCATGAAAGACGGCCAAGTTTTTCTGATAGGAAACAGAATGTTTAGGATAACTATTCAGTGTAGTGTGAAAGGCCTCATTCTAACAAGTTGTTTAGACTCTGTCTAAACAATGGTGCCAGTCCTAAGTCCTGTATGGTGCCAGTCCTAAGTTCAGATTCCAGGATGACTGACATGGATTTTCTCACTGGGTACCCACTGGTCAGTGGAGGGCTGGCATGAAAAAGAATTCCAGTCTGTTGAAAGGACTGTTAAACAGATGCTTGTGTCCAATAGGCTAAGCATGTATAACACACCTTCTACAGACAATACTTCAAAACAATAGACTCCTCTCCCGGAATTTGTTTGAGATTTCTATGACTTCTAAGTCTACTAATATAACGTCACAGTAGCCAACATCACTGCAGTTAAATTATAATGGACAACAAAAGTCGCGAATATTGAGTTACAAAGCACACTCTATTGCCATCCCTGTGTTATTGCTGCATCTAATTTGAACAGGATAAGTTTATCTTTGGTGTTGACAGGAAATATAGCTGAATCAATTATATTTGAGCGATGTGAAAGAATGTTCAATACGCCAAGTAATTTATCATGGTATTGATTTGTCCTCCTACCAACTTTTGATTTCAGGAGGTAACCTGAAGTGGGTGAATAATTCCTAAATCCAGCCATAACCTTCAACTTCCATCTTCATATGCTTTTGTATAGCTATAATATTTTTATTATTTTTCTAGAGTCTAATACTGGTAGCTCACACTAAACTTCCCCTTCCTCTCAGTAACATGAATATCAGGTACATGGTTTCCATGCACTGGTAATGTAAAAAATAAAGATATCTGATGATGTATAACTATATTTCTTATACTAGCTTAAATGATTCAATAAAATATAAGACAAAAGAACAAATCTTGTGAATACAATGAAATAAAGTATACCAATGATACATATGCTATGATATGATATGATATGATATGATATGATATGATATGATATGATATGATGATTATTGTGAAGCATAAACTTTTCAGATTATTTAATAATCATATGAATAGGAAACCCATCTTTAATGAAGATATACTTTTCATATCTTGTATTTGCATTCCAGATCCAGATACTGGAAATTCATCTAAACTAGAAAAATTGTCTCTCAAGAAGAAATTGAGAAAACATATTCAAGAATGTTGAACAGAGCCTTGTGTTGATTTGGCAGAGCATTTTAAAGTAGAGGAGACAGTTGGAGACATTTGAAGATGCGAAATATGAGCTTGACATCACTCAAATGGCAGTAGTCAATAATTCTTCAGAAAATCATGCAATGCAGGTATGGAAGGGATTGTTTAACATGATAATTGTATAATTTAATAACCGATAACCGGTAAAAATCGAAAGGGAAGTTGTAGAAATCCCAAAGAAAGTCTCAATTGAAGCTGAAAAAGACCTTATCGGCTGTTAAATTATATAATTACCTCAAAAGGTAGTCTTCTTTTTTGCAGGCTCTGAAAAGATTCAAAGTTTTCACAAGACATCATAAATATGATATTGGGATTCCCTAACCTTAATTAACATTGTGAAAAGAGCTGAATTTAATCAATACTCCTTCAGTTATCATTTTTTATGAAAAATGTTAATGTTTTTGCATTTGCCCACCATTAATGTTAGTATAGCAGCCTTTATTACTTGTAACTATATGTATAATGCAAGCTTCGAGGCATCTCCAATCCAATGGGGCATGCCATATTCTTGCTTAATGAACACTGGTTTGTTACTGGATTAGCTAGAGCCTTGTCATCATACAAATATATAAAACAGTTTATTTACAACAAAACCAACTGGCAAATACCTTGGTATAATACTACGGTATATTATAAATATAATGTACATGTATATAATATATAAACTCTGAAATAAAATAAATGAATATGATAATTAATAATTATTTGAGACACTATGAAATAACTCAAACGATAGTTTTACACAATTGAAATAAATATGCTGCAACTTTTAATAGGGAATAGAATTATTTTTTCAATTTAACCTATTTTACAATTAGATACAGTTATTACCGTAATTACTATGAGTTTTAATTAAACAATAATAAAATCCAATACTCAATAAAGATCAATAATATCCTCTGTA
>NW_008709018.1:40332-41913 GCF_000327385.1 Lottia gigantea
ACGTTGTATGGATACCAGGTGGTATAATTAACTTCTCTTAGTATTTATCTTTAATATCAATTCATTATAACTAGTGACAATTCCTTCAAAGAACCACGATTTAAAAAAAAAATAGTGACTGACAAAATAAAATACGCAGCGTGATTCATTGCTAAAAGTTACTGAAACAACATAAGAATATGGTCCACTTTGTGTTCCATAGAAATTTTCTGCTGACACAGAATCCGCTCGTTGATCACGTGACTTCATTCGTTGGAATATATTCTAGCAGACGACTTGGAATTCCGATTACCGCTTGGGATTATAAGGAAATTCGGCCGATAAAAGATGGTGACGTTTGGTAATAAGTCAAATCCGCTATTTTGTATTTGTCAAAGTATACATTATTACACTTTACCTTGCTTGAAACTACTGGATTCATTCTACTAGCTGATATTGTAGAGAAAACCCATGTTTATCAAAACAAACTAATGCGGAGGTCGCACAAGGTCGCCCATGTAAATTATTAATCCTTTCCGGAAATCCACGAATAATAAGTTTCCACGAAATTAGGTTACTTTACTGTACTACACTTCAAACTTAATGTTTTCTTGTTGAAAGACAAAAACAAAGAAGCTAGGAAACTGGTTAAACTGTCACCTATAGTACATCTAGCAGGCGACAAAATGAAACTGCCCACATGACATACGCCAACTGAGCAACTGAAATATAATAAGACAATAAGAAACAATATTTCAGGCCAGTCTTCAGTTGACCTGATAATCAATCCTAATTGGGAATCCTAATTTGTGTTGCTCCAGTTATCCTGAGAGTATTGTGGTATGAATCTAAAAACGCATTTATTCATTTTTAGTAAAATCCACAGGACTTAGTGGCAAAGTGCCTTAAAAGGCTATAGCCGATAATGGTATTGGTTTGCCATATGGTGTTAGTTTTAAGGAGCCAGGCTCTTATGGTAAATCAACGATGAAAAGATTGCTCCAACTGCCCATTTCAATTGAGGTAATTTCTATATACTAGTTTGTCAACAACATTTACAACGGCCTCTGGGCAATGCAGACGAACCCCAGAAACTTTCTTTCTGTATGAGTGTTTTGTCATGTATTGTGTGAATTTTTTCTTCTATAAAATTTGGTGTGGTTCTGCACCAATAGTCATTTAGGGCATTGAAATCACAGACGAATCTGTATTGCACATCTTCGCAAGTAGCCTAGTTAGTGTTATGAGGTGTAAACATTCGCAGCATACACCATTATGGCTATTATTCTCATGTAGTCTGTGGTTTGAAGTATCAAGGATTTCATTTTTCCATGATGAATATCATTTTCATTTCAGAATAATTCGCTCAGTGAATCTGAAGATGAAAATCCAACAGCTGCCATCAATGGTCAAAACGTGATTTACCATCATCTAAATCTAAACGTTTTGACTGGAATTTACCTAAAGATCCAGTAGAACTATTCGAATTGTTCTTTGATGAAGATGCATACCATTCTTCTGTAGGATTAGTTGTTGTTCGGTCGAATGACAATAATGTTGTGAATGTTATGTCAAGTTATGTCTGTATACATCCAATACAGA
>NW_008709018.1:45512-46893 GCF_000327385.1 Lottia gigantea
TAATGAAAATATGTTGAACTAGGGTACCTATTTTTTCTCTTAATTTGAAGCTGTAGTAGATCAATCCTGAAACCAAAATATCAATGCGATTTTCATGCGTTGTCTCTTTGGTATAATGCATGAAAATTTTCCTAAAAAGGACCTGAATCTCTCTACAGATTCGCCGTCTGTAAGTCCTAAACCAGTAATCATTCTTGGGCTGTAGAGAATCTGAATAGGGAATCAGTATATTAATCATATCATTGTTATATATTTAAATTGTCTTCAGATATTTATCATATTACACAAAATCTTATATGTCTTGTACTGATTTCACAGACTATGACTTTCATACCTGACAACCAACTGTATAGATTGGGATTGATAGCACATTGTTCTCCAATACTCCATTTCCATGTTTCTGGAACAAGCAAGCTAAACTAACAGTTATGACATATCATATCATTTAAGTTACAAAACATAATTGTTTTTATTTACACTTCAACCAGGCTAATTTCATGTCTACATAGTTAATTTGAGGTACAAACATTATCAAAGTTGTTTATTTATGACACCTTACACTATTTTATTTTCTTTACTTATTTCATACTATTTGAACTTATTAAAATTCAGCTTCCAGTACCGTTATATACCTGAAATATACGTATATCTGGTTTAATGTCTCCCTCCTTATTCACTTGTCCCTGTTTATCACTCTAAAGTCTCTATACTACTGAAAAGATTATCAAATCAATCTAACTAACCTTTAAATGGGCATATAGGATACGTTCAATATCATACATGATGTTGAGCTTCTGTTCTTTAAATTCAAGTAGATGTTTCATAAGGTATACAGCATATCCTAGTCTAGAAATAAAATATAAAAACAAATAAATAAATCCAACATTCTCAAATTTATAATTTAGTCTTAATGCAATGGAGAGCTAACAACACAGATTTCAATAAAAATGCACTTGAATATCTGGTGCCATATTCTTGAAAACCAACTTAAAGATGGGTTCCCTTATTGTCATTTATGAAAATGAAAATGCTAATACTTATATGATTAGAAAGAAGAGGTGTTCTTATGACTTGGAAAAATACTAGTTTGTCTCACATGTTCATAATTAATTCATAATTAGCTAAATTAATAGAGAATTACCAGCAGAATTCCAATGAGTGACCGATCAAGAAAGGTCAAAAAGTCTTTTTTGTTTACCCAGACTGCACATACATGGGACATTTATGATTGGTTAAAACTCTTAATTATATGCAACATAATGATATGATTAAGAATACACGCTAATTCATTAGAAACTCCCATTCATCAAATAGTTTGCTTAATTTGACACTAAAAATAAGGAAACCCATCTTTAAGGTGACTACAGCTTTCTGTTCATTT
>NW_008709018.1:53502-55011 GCF_000327385.1 Lottia gigantea
TAACGCCATGAATATGATGCAATGAAGGAAATTTCGCCAGGACAGTGGCATTTGCCTACTCTTATTATCAATTTTCAACTTAAACGCGCACAGGACCTTGGTTAATTGTCCCATCCTAATGACTAGACGGCGTAGACGCTTTTCCTTCTCAGCCCTTCTAACGCCCAGGTAAGTAAGATAAAACAAGTGGTAGGGGTTGTAAGCAAAGTACTATACACAGACCCGTGGAAAATAAGAAACAACAAGTGGTAGGGGTTGTAAGCAAAGTACTATACACAGACCAGTGGTAAATTAGTGGTAGTGATTGTTAGCTAACTACTATACATGGACTCGTGGTAAATAAGATTTAAGGCTACTGATCAGATTTGATTGATTTTATTGAAATTTGGTATTTATAATGATTTGTAGATGTCACTTATGCAGTCAAAATAAGGGCCAGGGATCGAAAACAAGGCTATATTTCATTATTCAAGGAAAGTAGCTTATGGTAAAAAATCTGTATCTAATAGTTTAACTTACTTCAATACGATTGGCTGCTTCCGAATGTTGAACGTTTAGCTAAGCACATAATTATATGAAGAAACTCAATAGTCTACATTTAATCGTCAGTCGGACTGTTGGATAGATAAGTTCAACAATCATTTGCGGTCAAATATTAAACTGAGCTATTCATTTGTAAAAATGATTTCTTAAGAATACTTACAAAACAAATTAATAGTGGGTACTAGGTACCTTATTTCAGTCTCGGTTGTTGATATCATTAAAGAATTTCTTCATCATAATATCGTATATTCTATTCACCATGGCACAAAACTTGGTTTCAGTAGTCCTTGCCATCATTTAGAGGTTGAACTAAGGTGCAAATTTGGCATAAGGATATGCAGAAAATGCAATGTCAGATCAAATCAAAGGTACTATGGAGCTTTAAGATGCAATTCTAGATTTCGTTTGAGATATCAGACAAAAGACGAGAATCTGAAAGTAGTATACTCTTGTTTTGACCAAAAGGACCCAGACGGGAATTCTCACGATATCACTCGCGATACCCTTGGGCATATACCTGAAATTCGTAAATTTACTGACAAACAAAAGGAGCATGTTAAGTCTGCGAAATCTCTTGGCGCATCGCGAAGTAAAATAGCAACTGTACTCAGAACAAATGACGAATTGCGAAAGGACGACCAACACATAACAATTAGGGACGTAGGAATAAAACACCCACTGGCGCCGACACTGTTTATTTACCACGGATCCGTGTATAAAAAATATTTTCTTGCAACTTATTAGCATTGATTTTGAAATTTCATTTAAAGTGTTCATAGTGTAAATCTTCGCGTATCCATGTATTCTCCACTGTTAATGATTCTAAACGCACACCTCAAAGGCATACAATATTTTTAATAGACTGGGCATTTTCACTTGGTGTTTATGACAATACATACAATATGGCAGACAGTTGAATTATCGCTTCGATTAGAAAACACACAATACATTGGATTACTGACCTAG
>NW_008709018.1:55061-56506 GCF_000327385.1 Lottia gigantea
AATGGGCATCTAGGATACGTTCAATATCATACATGATGTTGAGCTTCTGTTCTTTAAATTCAAGTAGATGTTTCATAAGGTATACAGCATATCCTAGTCTAGAAATAAAATATAAAAACAAATAAATAAATCCAACATTCTCAAATTTATAATTTAGTCTTAATGCAATGGAGAGCTAACAACACAGATTTCAATAAAAATGCACTTGAATATCTGGTGCCATATTCTTGAAAACCAACTTAAAGATGGGTTCCCTTATTGTCATTTATGAAAATGAAAATGCTAATACTTATATGATTAGAAAGAAGAGGTGTTCTTATGACTTGGAAAAATACTAGTTTGTCTCACATGTTCATAATTAATTCATAATTAGCTAAATTAATAGAGAACTACCAGCAGAATTCCAATGAGTGACCGATCAAGAAAGGTCAAAAAGTCTTTTTTGTTTACCCAGACTGCACATACATGGGACATTTATGATTGGTTAAAACTCTTAATTATATGCAACATAATGATATGATTAAGAATACACGCTAATTCATTAGAAACTCCCATTCATCAAATAGTTTGCTTAATTTGACACTAAAAATAAGGAAACCCATCTTTAAGGTGACTACAGCTTTTTTCTAGTCCGTCAGAAGGACAATAAAATAGAAGTCTGTGTCGTGTTCAATTGAAGGAGCATTTTAAGGGCACCTTGCCAGTGAACATCAAAATTGAGTGCCACTGAAACCGTCTTGACAAAATTCACCCCAGTCACTTGCGGTTGTGCCTGTCGCCAGTTAGTCTAAATTTCGTGTAGAAAAATGTGACATAAACTTCATCCTCCTCGTGTTCATTTTCTATTTTTTAAATTTTTGAACCTATACTGATTGGTATGCTCAACAGATAGTATTCCTGCACTCGTATCAACATCAGGACTAGCAGCCTAGGTTTACCTTGTATTTTACAGGAAGATCGCCATATTGAATGTTTGGTTGTGTCGAGTGAATAAATTTTTCGCTTTTTTTACCAATCAAAATCAGCCTTCAGAAAGAGCTGTTAGCTCTTGTCCAGTTTCTGGGCAAAATGTCCATCTTTCATGGCCAAGTCACAATGTTCAACTCAATTGGTTAAGAGTGTGCTAAATGATAGTGTTTTGTCATATCCTCCTGAGATTTTAACACAACTTACTGGTCTCTCGTTGCCAGTACTGGTATCTTGTGTGTATTTTTCAAGATGGGCATCAACAGACTTCTGATCTAAGAAGAAATGTCCATTATGTTTTGGTTTATTCCACTCAAGCCCTGCAGATCTCCTTCTCACCAGCTGAAAATCAGCATCAAAGCTGAAAATCCTCCTAGATGCCTGTAAAAAAAGTTCAATTAAACGAATTTCCATTGCATATTTACAAAACCTTTTACTCTTTACACCTAAGACAAGAAGAAGAAATAACAGCAAACTAA
>NW_008709018.1:56556-57405 GCF_000327385.1 Lottia gigantea
GCAATGCAGACGAACCCCAGAAACTTTCTTTCTGTATGAGTGTTTTGTCATGTATTGTGTGAATTTTTTCTTCTATAAAATTTGGTGTGGTTCTGCACCAATAGTCATTTAGGGCATTGAAATCACAGACGAATCTGTATTGCACATCTTCGCAAGTAGCCTAGTTAGTGTTATGTAAACATTCGCAGCATACACCATTATGGCTATTATTCTCATGTAGTCTGTGGTTTGAAGTATCAAGGATTTCATTTTTCCATGATGAATATCATTTTCATTTCAGAATAATTCGCTCAGTGAATCTGAAGATGAAAATCCAACAGCTGCCATCAATGGTCAAAACGTGATTTACCATCATCTAAATCTAAACGTTTTGACTGGAATTTACCTAAAGATCCAGTAGAACTATTCGAATTGTTCTTTGATGAAGATGCATACCATTCTTCTGTAGGATTAGTTGTTGTTCGGTCGAATGACAATAATGTTGTGAATGTTATGTCAAGTTATGTCTGTATACATCCAATACAGACAGTCAAAAAAAGTCTCCAAATCCATTGAACTTACACAGCCATTTCTGATTTTCCACTTCAACAAAACTATGTGTGGGTTTGATCGCTTGGATCAGAACATAAGCCAGTATCGTTCTGCTATTCGTTCGGAGAAATGGTGGTGGCCGATTTTTATACGCGGTATATATGTGGTCGTATATTGTCGTCGCCCCTGTCCGTCCGTCCGTCAACATTTCTTGTGAGCACTATAGAGACTACAGTTTTCTTCTGATTTTGTCTTGGTGTGATGCTTTAGATTGATAAGATTTCGGTCGAATTTGACATATTTTCGATGAACGGTTTT
>NW_008709018.1:60362-62311 GCF_000327385.1 Lottia gigantea
TAATATCAATTCATTATAACTAGTGACAATTCCTTCAAAGAACCACGATTTTAAAATAAAATAGTGACTGACAAAATAAGATACGTAGCGTGATTTATTGCTAAAAGTCACTGAAATAACATAAGAATATGGTCCACTTTGTGTTCCATAGAAATTTTCTGCTGACACGGAATCCGCTAGTTGATCACGTAACTTCATTCGTTGGACTACATTTTAGCAGACGACACTTGGAATTCCGATTACCGCTTGGGATTATAAGGAAATTCGGCCGATAAAAAATGGTGACGTTTGGTAATAACTGAAATCCGCCATTTTGTATTTGTCAAAGTATACATTAATACAAACTAATGCGGAGGTCGCGCAAGGTCGCTCATGTAAATTATTAATCCTTTCCGGAAATCCACGAATAATAGGTTTCCACGAAATTAGGTTACTTTACTGTATTTGCAGTATGAATACCAATACCAGTGAGAATTTCACTAAATTTCTGTTGAAATAAAGGCTAATATTATGCTAGAATATGCTTGTTAAAGTAAAATAATCCTTATAAACATTCCGAAACACGGAAAAGTGGTAAATAATTAAATGAAATAAAATGGAGTTTTACGTCTGTCGAGAAGGTAAATTGTTGACGGGTAACGCCATGAATATGATGCAATGAAGGAAATTTCGCCAGGACAGTGGCATTTGCCTACTCTTATTATCAATTTTCAACTTTAACGCGCACAGCCTTTAGCAAACAGGAACTTGGTTAATTGTCCCATCCTAATGACTAGACGGCGTAGACGCTTTTCCTTCTCAGCCCTTCTAACGCCCAGGTAAATAAGATAAAACAAGTGGTAGGGGTTGCGAGCAAACTACTATAACCAGACCCGTGGTAAATAAAATAAAACAAGTGGTAGGGGTTGTAAGCAAAGTACTATACACAGACCCGTGGTAAATTAGTGGTAGTGATTGTTAGCTAACTACTATACATGGACTCGTGGTAAATAAGATTTAAGGCTACTGATCAGATTTGATTGATTTTATTGAAATTTGGTATTTATAATGATTTGTAGATGTCACTTATGCAGTCAAAATAAGGGCCAGGGATCGAAAACAAGGCTATATTTCATTATTCAAGGAAAGTAGCTAATGGTAAAAAATCTGTATCTAATAGTTTAACTTACTTCAATACGATTGGCTGCTTCCGAATGTTGAACGTTTAGCTAAGCACATAATTATATGAAGAAACTCAATAGTCTACATTTAGTCGTCAGTCGGACTGTTGGATAGATAAGTTCAACAATCATTTGCGGTCAAATATTAAACTGAGCTATTCATTTGTAAAAATGATTTCTTAAGAATACTTACAAAACAAATTAATAGTGGGTACTGGGTACCTTATTTCAGTCTCGGTTGTTGATATCATTAAAGAATTTCGTCATCATAATATCGTACATTCTATTCACCATGGCACAAAACTTGGTTTCAGTAGTCCTTGCCATTATTTAGAGGTTGAACTAAGGTGCAAATTTGGCATAAGGATATGCAGAAAATGCAATGTCAGATCAAATCAAAGGTACTATGGAGCTTTAAGATGCAATTCTAGATTTCGTTTGAGATATCAGACAAAAGACGAGAATCTGAAAGTAGTATACTCTTGTTTTGACCAAAAGGACCCAGACGGGAATTCTCACGATATGACTCGCGATACCCTTGGGCATATACCTGAAATTCGTAAATTTACTGACAAACAAAAGGAGCATGTTAAGTCTGCGAAATCTCTTGGCGCATCGCGAAGTAAAATAGCAACTGTACTCAGAACAAATGACGAATTGCGAAAGGACGACCAACACATAACAATTAGGGACGTAGGAATAAAACACCCACTGGCGCCGACACTGTTTATTTACCACGGATCCGTGTATAAAAAATATTTTCTTGCAACTTATTAGCATTGATTTTGA
>NW_008709018.1:68222-69498 GCF_000327385.1 Lottia gigantea
CTGACTTCAAATGAGATGGATTGTTGTTTGTGCTGTTTGAAAAAATTGGAAAGAGGTACATTTAGAGATAAAATTCAATCAGTGGTAGACATTAAACAAACTAACTCAACTGGCTCTTTTGAATTCTTTTTCCATCCACTTTAACATTAGGTTATTGTTTTTGTAAACTTTTAAATTGTAAGGTTTGTTTGTATGTGAACCTAAAGTCTGTAGAATCTGCCAACAAATAAAAAATTGTTCAATGAAATTGAAAAAGAATCAAATGCACCCATGGCATAGAGTTTTATATCTTTCAATATTTCTATTTATTTGACACTGCTTGTTTTTTATTCTATAATTCAGTCAACTTTTCTGCTTTATTTTTGAAGTGCCTATCTACTTAAAATATAATCATAATAAACTTTATTTTCGCCTAAGATCAAAGACAATTTCAATGGTGTTAAGATTCATGCTTATAATTTTCCCGATTTTTATATATGACATCTATGTGGATGTGTATTGTGGGCTTTCAGGTCTGTCTATTCCCATTTCCTTATAGTCACTCAAGAATCCATAGTTTCTACCAGATTTTCATTAAAATGGTGTTTGTATGCATTAACGTAAAATGAAGATCAAATTTGCGGACTTTCAGAATATTAACCCCTATAATCTTGTTTATTGAAGGAGTTGTTTAGTTTTCAACCAGTTAGTTTCCATCACAACTGAAATAACAATCTTACACTAGATACCAAGTTTATAAGGTGGATGTATCTTGACTTGACCATGTAACATGGTAAATATAACTGATTGTTATTTAAGTATAAAACATTATTGGCATTAATAGCTGTCCATAGTAACATTACTATTATTGGCATTAATAGCTGTCCATAATAACCTAATGATTATCTCCCTTAATTAATTAATCAAGGAAATGAGTTCAAATTATTCTTTTAAAATTAACTAGTAATTAGATTGTTATTTTATGTATATAGTAGGTGATATTTTATATTTTACATTAAAATTATAATAGTTTGATAATTTTCATTATCCTCAACCTATCGGCTAATCATATTTATTTAAGTAAATTAGTAAGATATAAATTATTGTAAACTTATTATATTTAGTGCATGTTCTGAATATTGAATGTAATAGCTATTGTTTACATTATCATTTCCATTTTTTTGCTTAAAATAGTTTTCTTTTATTTTGTTCTATAGAACATTTTCCAACACACGTATTTGTACCATATTATCAAATAGTTATTTGTAATTGGAAATTTGAGATAAAAGTTGTTAAC
>NW_008709018.1:69548-70712 GCF_000327385.1 Lottia gigantea
CAACCAGTTAGTTTCCATCACAACTGAAATAACAATCTTACACTAGATACCAAGTTTATAGGGTGGATGTATCTTGACTTAGCCAAAGTGAGTTGGTAAACTCAATAGTAACAACATTTTGCAAATGCAGAGAGCTGTTTTCATAAGAATATAACTGCCATGAAATCTGCTCCTATGTTTCAAAAAAATACACCTTATGTAAGTTGTGATAATAACTGTTAACCTGTTGTTTTGACCATCTGACTTTCAGTGTTTCTACATGTAACATGGTAAATATAACTGATTGTTAATTTAGTATAAAACATTATTGGCATTAATAGCTGTCCATAGTAACATTACTATTATTGGCATTAATAGCTGTCCATAATAACCTAATGATTATCTCCCTTAATTAATTAATCAAGGAAATGAGTTCAAATTTATTCTTTTAAAATTAACTAGTAATTAGATTGTTATTTTATGTATATAGTAGGTGATATTTTATATTTTACATTAAAATTATAATAGTTTGACAATTTTCATTATCCTCAACCTATCGGCTAATCATATTTATTTAAGTAAATTAGTAAGATATAAATTATTGCAAACTTATTATATTTAGTGCATGTTCTGAATATTGAATGTAATAGCTATTGTTTACATTATCATTTCCATTTTTTTGCTTAAAATAGTTTTCTTTTATTTTGTTCTATAGAACATTTTCCAACACACGTATTTGTACCATATTATCAAATAGTTATTTGTAATTGGAAATTTGAGATAAAAGTTGTTAACTTGAATAGTCTTATTTCGCACGTTACATACAAGCCAACTATTTAAAAGTTATTTACAAACATTATTGTGATTATAAAATATATTATCAAAACTGAAATTATAAAATAATGATTAAATTGCATCTTTATGACCTTTAGTCTTTTATGTAGGCCTGTAATATTATTCATATAATGGTGCTCTAGTTTTGAATTTGACTTCTTTGTTTTCAGTATGTACCTGTCATATCCTGTCACCAGAGTACCAGTATATGGTACAAAAGAATTTATAGCAGATATTTTGACTGGTACTGTAAGGTAAATGATATACTCATCCCTAATGTGATGTCAGGACACTTTACACTACATTAAAGATATATTTTTTTGTAGAGCCTACCTAAAGATGAAAAATATG
>NW_008709018.1:70762-72176 GCF_000327385.1 Lottia gigantea
TTGATTTTAAAAATTTTGTGGAATTATTCAGCATAAATAATTTCTTCAATATGAGAAAATTCGTACTTTAGTCACTAAAGACTGTTTTATTTTTTCTGACAGCTGCCAGTGGGCATATGTTACCTTGCAACGCAAGCTATCTTTGAGATATTGCCCTTGACTTAGAATGCCTTAAAATTTGTTAAAAATTGTTCGTGAGCAGGATTGAAGCTACAGTTTTCAACCGATCCTGATGAAACTTGGTGTAATCATTGGAATTGATAAGATCTCGGACAAGTTATAACTTGACGCATTTTCGATGAACAGTTTTTGAGTTATTGCCCTTGACTTTGTAAAACGTGTTGAAATTTGTTGAAAATAGTTCGTGAGCAGGATTGAAGCTACAGTTTTCAACCGATTCTGATGAAACTTGGTGTGATCATTGGAATTGATAACATCTCGGACAAGTTCTAACTTGACGCATTTTCGATGAACGGTCTTTGAGTTATTGCCCTTGACTTTGCAAAAACACGTCAAAATTTGTTAAAAGTAGTTTGTGAACAGGATTGAAGCTACAGTTTTCAACCGATTCTGATGAAACTTGGTGTGATCATTGGAACTGATAAGATCTCGGACAAGTTCTAACTTGACGCATTTTCAATGAACAGTTTTTGAGTTATTGCCCTTGACTTTTTTAAAACGTGTTGAAATTTGTTAAAAATAGTTCGTGAGCAGGATTGAAGCTACAGTTTTCAACCGATTCTGATGAAACTTGGTGTGATCATTGGAATTGATAAGATCTCAGACAAGTTTTAACTTGATGCATTTCTGATGAACGTTTTTTTATACGCCCACATGAAATGGGGGGCGTATATTGTCGTCACCCATGTCCGTCGGTCCGTCCACAATTGCTCGTAAACACTCTACAGGGCACAATTCTTGACGGATTTTAACGAAACTTAGTATGTGTGTTCGCAATCACCTAAGGATAGACCCTATTGAAAATCAGCGAAATCGAAAATTATTAAGTATGAATTATTGCCCTTGTTCTTGAAAACGCGTTCAATTTTTAGCTCGTAAACACTCTAGAAGGCATAATTCTTGAAGGATTTTAACGAAACTTGGTATGAGTGTTTGTAATCACCCAAGGATAAACCCTATTGAAAATCAGCGAAATCGAAAAATATTTAGTATGAATTATTGCCCTTGTTCTTGCAAACGCATTCAATTTTTAGCTCGTAAACACTCTAGAAGGCACAATTCTTGACAGATTTTGACGAAACTTGGTATGAGTGTTCGTTATTACCCAAGGATAGACCCTATTGAAAATCAGCGAAATCGAAAAATATTAAGTATGAATTATTGCCCTTGTTCTTGAAAACGCGTTCAATTTTTAGCTCGTAAACACTCTAGAAGGCATAATTCTTGAAGGATT
>NW_008709018.1:72226-73397 GCF_000327385.1 Lottia gigantea
TAGGGCCAGGGATCGAAAAAAGGCTATATTTCATTATTCAAGGAAAGTAGCTTATGGTAAAAAATCTGTATCTAATAGTTTAACTTACCTCAATACGATTGGCTGCTTCCGAATGTTGAACGTTTAGCTAAGCACA
Organism: Lottia gigantea; assembly: GCF_000327385.1. Lineage (NCBI taxonomy): Eukaryota > Metazoa > Mollusca > Gastropoda > Lottiidae > Lottia > Lottia gigantea. Next base: position 72,363 of record NW_008709018.1, read on the forward strand.
TAATTATATGAAGAAACTCAATAGTCTACATTTAGTCGTCAGTCTGACTGTTGGATAGATAAGTTCAACAATCATTTGCGGTCAAATATTAAACTGAGCTATTCATTTGTAAAAATGATTTCTTAAGAATACTTACAAAACAAATTAATAGTGGGTACTGGGTACCTTATTTCAGTCTCGGTTGTTGATATCATTAAAGAATTTCGTCACCATAATATCGTATATTCTATTCACCATGGCACAAAACTTGGTTTCAGTAGTCCTTGCCATTATTTAGAGGTTGAACTAAGGTGCAAATTTGGCTTAAGGATATGCAGAAAATGCAATGTCAGATCAAATCAAAGGTACTATGGAGCTTTAAGATGCAATTCTAGATTTCGTTTGAGATATCAGACAAAAGACGAGAATCTGAAAGTAGTATACTCTTGTTTTGACCAAAAGGACCCAGACGGGAATTCTCACGATATCACTCGCGATACCCTTGGGCATATACCTGAAATTCGTAAATTTACTGACAAACAAAAGGAGCATGTTAAGTCTGCGAAATCTCTTGGCGCATCGCGAAGTAAAATAGCAACTGTATTCAGAACAAATGACGAATTGCGAAAGGACGACCAACACATAACAATTAGGGACGTAGGAATAAAACACCCACTGGCGCCGACACTGTTTATTTACCACGGATCCGTGTATAAAAAATATTTTCTTGCAACTTATTAGCATTGATTTTGAAATTTCATTTAAAGTGTTCATAGTGTAAATCTTCGCGTATCCATGTATTCTCCACTGTTAATGATTCTAAACGCACACCTCAAAGGCATACAATATTTTTAATAGACTGGGCATTTTCACTTGGTGTTTATGACAATACATACAATATGGCAGACAGTTGAATTATCGCTTCGATTAGAAAACACACAATTACATTGGATTACTGACCTAGGCATGTTTTAAAGAGGATTGAAGTTGAACCTAAACAATGATGAATTTCTCACAATTGTTCATGAATTAGATAAAGGCAAGTAGTCCATTTTG
>NW_008709018.1:74098-75465 GCF_000327385.1 Lottia gigantea
GAGTCCTAGAAAAAAAGTAGCCATTGTTCGCAAATTAGCACTGAAGTTTGGACTTTGCTTCAATCTGAAAGAAACACAGAACACTGTTAGTATACTCTCTGCCCTTGAGACCACAGTCGCACAGTTTTATAACAACAACACAATCTCACATCAACGCCCAGAGAACTATGGCCTTTTCAAAGGTATGTAAACAAATTATGAGTCTCTGGCATTGCGTCAGTTACCACACTTCAGTTGTAGTTGTAGCTTCTACAAGATCACATGCTGAGAAAAATTCTTCTGATATGAATAGGACACAGGCCACGTATTTCAATCACAAAGGAATTTGTAACTTTCACTGATTAGTAGTTAAAAAAATTTAAAAAGTACATGTCAAATGTTTTTCTGAATGTTGCGTCAGTTACCTTGGAATGCACCTGCAGTGACAGGCTATTTACCACGGCCCTTGGTAAATATCCACTACCCTGAAAAGGTGAAGTCAGCAATCTTTCTTCATGTTGTTGAAGAATGAATCCCTTGAGACTTATAATGGTTTTATGTGGGAAAATGATGGTGATGAAAATAAACTTAACAAGATTAAAGAAAAGTTTGAAAATTAATTCAAACATATTTTTTGAAAGATATAAATTTTTCACTTGTGGTCAAAAGCAGGGAGAAAGTGCTGATCATTTTGTATTTGAATTAATGAAAAGAGCTAAGACTTATGAATTTGGTGGTCTCAAAAGTGATTTGATTAGAGACAGAATTATTTAGTGGTATTTAATAATAGTTTAGTAAAAGAAGATATATTGTCAATGGAGAAAGAAATTCAAATGTGTAGAGCTGAAGGAGCATCTAAGAAGCAGATTGAAGAAATTGGTGCAGAAACTGAGGAAATTAAAGCAGTTAATTGTGATGAAATCAAGAAAAAACATTGGCCTTGAGATAGATTGCGTAACTCATAACACAAGAAATCAAGGAGCTCACAACAATTTGCTCGAACACCATGGAATAATTCATTTGATACAAGAAAGAAACAGTCTATTGCATGTTCTGGTTGTGGTAAAAATCATGAATCTTCACCGTGTCCAGCTAGTAACATTACCTGTTATAATTGTAATAAAATGGGATATTTCTGTAAACGGTGTAGAAGTTCAAAACATAAGCCTAATGGAAATGATCGTAAGGTCCATGAAGTTTTCAATAATGGAATTACTGTTTTTATAATGCCATTATTAACAAACCAAAGTTAAAACCATTCCGAAAGAAATTAACAGCGTTTGCAGGTCATAATATTCCTGTATTAGGTCAATGTGTTGTAAAATTTAGATACAAAAACTGATCTGTAAACTTGTTGGCTGTTGTAACCAGTGGACAAGTTCAGTCAA
>NW_008709018.1:76763-79462 GCF_000327385.1 Lottia gigantea
TAGCGACAGCCCCTCCTGTTGCTGCATAGAGACTTAACCACTAAAGAGTGAATACAATAAGTGGGACTTCGGGTTTATAAGGTTACATGGACTTGTCAAATACACTTGGATATCGATAATGCAATGAAAACAGTTGTTGCTGAAAATAATTCAACCGAACCACATTAAGAACAGCCAGTGTAGGATAAGAAAATAACTCAACTAAACCAGTCAGAGAACAACCAGTATAAGAACAACCAGAATTGTATATGAAAATAACTCAACCAAAACAGTATAGGAACACCAGTATAAGAACAACCAGTATAGGAACACCAGTATAGGATATGAAAATAACTCAGCCAACCAGTATAAGAACAGCCAGTATAGGAACACCAGTATAAGAACAACCAGTATAGAATATGAAAATAACTCAGCCAACCAGTATAAGAACAGCCAGTATAGGAACACCAGTATAAGAACAACCAGTATAGGAACACCAGTATAGGATATGAAAATAACTCAGCCAACCAGTATAAGAACAGCCATTATAGGAACACCAGTATAAGAACAACCAGTATAGAATATGAAAATAACTCAGCCAACCAGTATAAGAACAGCCAGTATAGGAACACCAGTATAAGAACATGGATAAGTCAATTGTCCGAACTAGCATCTGATTCCAGCTGTCATGACACAAATATCGATGATATTATTGACTATTTTACGTTGGGCTTTAAAATGCTTTTAAAGAGGAACTGACATCACTACAGATATCAACAGACCAAGAGCCAAATCTTATTCTGGAAATATCCAAGGATACTATACATTTAAAGGGGCATTATCACTGGCAAAGAAATAAACCTATGCCTGCCTATAAATCAATTATTCCATCCCATCTGTTTGTATGTGTTATTCTCTTAATACTCCAATATGATCTGGAATACTTTGGGATAGACTATGATGGTCCAGTAAATTTGGAATGTGATCAAGTTCAACTGGAAGAAACAAATTATGTACCACTATCAGATCCTACTGTTCAAGCTTTTAATGATATTCATCCAAAAGAATCAGACAATATTTTGGAATTAATCATTTTCAACATGCAGTCAGTATTCTAGATGTAGCTCAATAAAATCAGTTTTAAATGCCTGGTATCAATCTTATTTAATGACAGTACATTACATGTCAATATTGTAATATAGTATACAAATTATGAAAATGAAAATATGCCAATTATTTTCAAACAAGCAGTTCTAAAAATCAATTTTCTTCTTAACATAAATACTCTGCCATATTCACAAGTCATATTTAACGTATTTGTGGTACATCAAGTGCAGTAACTACAGAAATACTTATCAAATCAGGTTCAGAGTCGAACTAATGTAAGATCTTGTAAATATATTTTTAAAAATAACATTTTTATATAACTGACAAACTGTGGCATTCACAAGCCTTTGCAAGTAATAAATCAAATCAGTTCTACATATTGGAAGTTAGGAAGTTAAAGTTTGCACAGACAAGTGCTACTCGTAGGTATGGCGTTGTTTTCCTGGAAACTGTTGGTTGGGTTGCAGTTATACCCTAATACAGGTATTTCCACAGATCCAGTAACAAATTTCAAAATGCTCTGAAGTGTTAAACTTCCTCGTCGATGTGCTGAAAAATATATATCTAAATTAAAAAGAATGCGTATATATTTTCTAAGCTTCAAAAATTAAGTACTATCCGAATATGGGACAAAATCAAATTGCTGATAATAGACCTCAAATACACATTTAAAAGCAAATTATTTTTATTTTATATTTATGCAATTTATGTTACAATGAACAGTGATCCCTTTTTTGGAGAAGACACGGGGCTTGAAAAAAAAATAAACTAGATCCACACGTGGCACAGAGTGAGACTTTGCAAATGTAGCAAGTTGCAAAAGACTCTGAAAATATCAACCTTCTACGATAATTACATCACGCGATTGTTATAACGGAAGTAGACACACCTCACAAATGAAAGTATCAGAAGATAGCCAAGGTCAATGACATTTGACATTGAAAAGGAGATTGTCAACAAAGTCAAGGTTACGAGATACAAGTCATCAAAATTTTAAAATATATACGGCTATAAAACCGGAAGTTGAGATAGTACAGCAAATATAAAAGTATAAGTAGATAGCCAATGTGAATGACGTTTGATCCTACAAAAGTCAGGCACAAAAAGTTCGAGGTCAAAATTTGAAAATTTGGAATTTTCAAAACCTGTTTCTTTTTTTGAACTATAAAGCCGAAACAATCGAACTTCTGAGACAACGTGGCTCAACAGATGAAGTAATTGTATGCCAAGTTCCATTTTGAACAAATGTATAATTTGTGAGTTATGCCCCTTGCCAAAAATGTCAATAATGAGTAATTTAACCCGGATGTGCCACTCCCACCTCATTTCTTTGGCATAAGTTAATTGATATTTTAAATGTTATGTTGTGTCCCAAATATAAACCTTCTACATCATACAGGTCAAAAGATGTAGGTCAACAAATGTCAATAAAGGTCAAAATCGAAAATTGAAAATATGGAAATTTCCAAACCCGTTCCTTTTTTTGAACTATAAAGCTGAAACAATTGACCTATTAACACAAACTGGCCAAAATAATGAGGTAATTGTGTGCAAAGTTCCTTTTTGAACAAATATATCCTATGCGAGTTATGCCCCTTCCCCAAAATGTAAGC
>NW_008709018.1:82642-83823 GCF_000327385.1 Lottia gigantea
ACAACGTGGCTCAACAGATGAAGTAATTGTATGCCAAGTTCCATTTTGAACAAATGTATAATTTGTGAGTTATGCCCCTTGCCAAAAATGTCAATAATGAGTAATTTAACCCGGATGTGCCACTCCCACCTCATTTCTTTGGCATAAGTTAATTGATATTTTAAATGTTATGTTGTGTCCCAAATATAAACCTTCTACATCATACAGGTCAAAAGATGTAGGTCAACAAATGTCAATAAAGGTCAAAATCGAAAATTGAAAATATGGAAATTTCCAAACCCGTTCCTTTTTTTGAACTATAAAGCTGAAACAATTGACCTATTAACACAAACTGGCCAAAATAATGAGGTAATTGTGTGCAAAGTTCCTTTTTGAACAAATATATCCTATGCGAGTTATGCCCCTTCCCCAAAATGTAAGCAATTAGTAATTCAACCCGGATGTGCCACGCCCACCTCAACTTTTTTGTCATAGGTTAATTCATATTCAAATTGTCTTTTGTGTTCCAAGACTCAATGTTCTACATCAAATAGGTCATAAGATATATACACACCAAGCTTTAAAGTATTAACTAATAGCTAAGGTCATTGACCTTTGACCTTATAAAGGTCAAGGTCATCAAAGGTCAAGATCAAGATATGACCCTTGAAACTTTGCAAAAATTCAACCGGAAGTTGCAAAAAAGCAAAATCGAGAATCGAAAAACGGCTTCCTAAATTCGTGTTTTTTTTATCTTCTTTCATTTGACACCAAAATCATTTAAATCGGATAAAAATCGAATCATTTCAGAAAAATCCAAATGGCGGCCAAAGTTTCACGTCTGGTCCGGATATTTTTGTCTTCGTATTTTTGTTATAACTTTGTCTACCTATCAGCATAAAATTTTTTGACCTCTACAAATTACACCGGAAGCACAATGAATGCGATTGACATTGACATTAAAGTTTTATCTGCAATGTATGGGGTGAGCACTTAACAGCCATACTTCTGGCAATTTCACTCTGAATTTGTGAATGAGTGGACCTTGAATTTACGTTGTTTCCAAAGGCACTCTGTCTTTTTAAAAGGGAATGTCTACACATGAGGACTACATCATCTGAAAGCTTATAAGACTCTTAAAAGAAAAAGCTTGTAGGAAACATATATGCCCACTTGCAGCTGTTTAAATAAGACTATTTGAC
>NW_008709018.1:84859-87249 GCF_000327385.1 Lottia gigantea
CTAGCATGTAGTACAATTAACGTACACAGGATAATGATTAACAGTAAATTTTATACTTTCATTTAGGTAGGTAGGTAGGTAGGTAGATGACAAGTTAACGTTCGCTTCCAGCGGATGCTGATATCGCAAACTAGGTAGTTGTTGGTAGTCGTAGTAGTTGGTAGTTGGATTGGATCAAATTGGATGATACGGTGTTGTTGGTTTGGTTGTTGATTCTTCGTTAGATCTGGTCGGGTCGAGTGACATGGCGGTGAAACTCGGCCCTGGATGGTGTGGCGTGAGTTACTCGGTCTCCTTCATTCTTCTAAACTCGTTCTGATCATGGTATTTCTTGTTGATTGGTAGTCGAATGGTAGTCGTTGGTTTGGTTTGGTTTGGTTTGGTTAGATTATCTGTTATCTGTTGGAAAACTCGAAGACCTGAAAAAAAAAAGAAAAAAAAAAGAAAGTGAGAAAAAGAGGGAGGAAAGAGGGGGGGGGGGGAGCTTTCACAAAAGGGGGGAGAGATGTTCTCTAATGTTTCTGCGATGAAACTTGTTAAAGTGATTGGATATAATTAAAAAGTGTTAAGTGTTTCATTTCTTTAAGTGTTCCTTTTATACATCTTTTCTTGTGACAGTCTAAATTTATAATCTAGCACCATAGAAGTATTATTAACTCACACGTTTTATGACGTCACTTGTAGTGATCTACAACGCGTTAGTTTTAGTGGAATTGCACAATTCGATGCTATCAGTGTCCCCGACATACAATGTTTAGAAAACCTCTTTACAATCCCTTTAAGGTAAGGTACAAGTTAAAGACAACAGAACCTATTTTGTTTATGTCATGAAAAGAATAATATGTTGCTAATATGTTCATTCAATCAATGAAGCCAATTTCAATCATACATATAGCATGACACGTTTATGAAATCACACGAGTAGGGCTGGGCACAATAATCGATTATTGGCTCTATGAATTTATAATTTTGATTATCAAATTTCGAAATCGATTAAAAGTCAAGAGTCAAACTTTCTTCTAACATCATCCGCTACATGGTCATCAGACAAGTCACATCCCATTATATCATAAACATATGAGACTTACAGAGGCACACATAAAGGAGCATATTGGTTGGTTTCTTTCTTTCTTTGTTGTTGTAGTAGGCAAGTTTTCATCTATGTTCTGAAAGTATTAAGACAAAACTGCAGAATGGAAATCAATTTTTTATTGATAAATTTTTTCCCTTGTCTATAAAATAATTCCAAGACCTATTTTGTTGATGGCAATCTTATTATTAGCACCCTAGATTTTGAGGGGTGATTTACAGCACAATGATTATCTTCTCCCTGAATTTCATAAAAAAACAGTTCGTGCTTCAAAACTTTTTTAGAAGATGGATGTTGTGAGAAAATATTCCAAAAGCTACAGGTCTAAGGGTAGAAAAATTAGCATTTTTGTCAACAGTATTTTTGTTGTATTTCACGTTAAATAGATTTGTTTTTGAGAATTGAATAACTAAGAAAGGTATCTCTTTGAGACAAGTTTTGCAATAGACATTACGTTAATAACATGAGCTCTAATTTAAAGAAAATGGCAAAAAGCGATTCAGAGGATATTTGCTGATTGTTATATGTTAATCTTTCTGTATCCCCCAACATATCATTGGATTTGTAGGCTTTTAGCCTTCTGGTTTGCCATGTAACTAAAGGGTCATAACATTATCATTTGTCACAATCTATTACCTTGTTACTTTCTTCAATATTGAGGATGAGCTAATACATGAAATATTCACATCTTCTCTAGACTAGATCATGGTAAATATAATAAAGATAATTATTAGAAGAATTACCTCATCCGCAAACACTTCGATATCTAACCGTAAAACCAGCAGTACTGCGGGTAGGCATGGTGGTAGTGGTACTTCTGCTGGTTATAGTGTTCCGACTGTAAGGATGAAAATCAAAAGATGATGTTTATGGTTGTTCTAATGTCCTATCAGGTGTTGTAATTATAGCAGACATATTATTTATACTATTGCTATTAGTTGGCCTTTGGTCCACTGGAATAGACATGTTCAATATATGAGCTTTGGATTCAATACAATATGATCTTAAATAAGTTATAAAACTAACAACACTGCCATTGGCCAAAAGTCACTCTATCCGATAATCAATCAATAAATAAACACTGAGCTATGGTTTTGGCTCCCCGTCCATGTAGTTCCAACAAACAAGAAACATTTCGCACACCTTTCCCATTCNCCTATTAACAGAAACAATTACAATGTAGTATGGGGAAAGGTGTTTACAAAGCGAGATAACTCGTCTACAAACCAAACGACGATTCTTCTATTGGCCTACAAACTATTGAAATAAATATATAATGCACACCCCTTCTCATCTTCTA
>NW_008709018.1:101073-102336 GCF_000327385.1 Lottia gigantea
TGCCCTAATTGTTTTTAATTAGCTTTTAAGTGATGTACCATGAGCCTGGGCCCTAATTAGAAGGAAAAGTCCCAAACATGGGCCAAATCGGAGTATTTCGCAAAGTTAGGTATCGGACCTTCACCCTTGGTATGGCTTAAAAGAGCAGATAATAAGCAACTTTTCCTGGGCTAACTTTTTTCCTATGGGAGATTTTTGAGCTGGGTTTTTTTCTAAATGTCTAGCTTGCCCATGTGTATATGCGTGCAAAATTTCAGCTTTGTAACTTTGTAACTTTTTAAAATAAAGATTTATTTGGATTTGAGCGCTTCTCGTGCAGTCGTCCCTTGTAAGAAAAAAATATCCATTTTTTGCCCTAATTGTTTTTAATTAGCTTTTAAGTGATGTACCATGAGCCTGGGCCCTAATTAGAAGGAAAAGTCCCAAACATGGGCCAAATCGGAGTATTTCGCAAAGTTAGGTATCGGACCTTCACCCTTGGTATGGCTTAAAAGAGCAGATAATAAGCAACTTTTCCTGGGCTAACTTTTTTCCTATGGGAGATTTTTGAGCTGGGTTTTTTTCTAAATGTCTAGCTTGCCCATGTGTATATGCGTGCAAAATTTCAGCTTTGTAGCTTTGTAACTTTTTAAAATAAAGATTTATTTGGATTTGAACGCTTCTCGTGCAGTCGTCCCTTGGAAGAAAAAAATATCCATTTTTTGCCCTAATTGTTTTTAATTAGCTTTTAAGTGATATACCATGAGCCTGGACCCTAATTAGAAGGAAAAGTCCCAAACATGGGCCAAATCGGCGTATTTCGCAAAGTTAGGTATCGGACCTTCACCCTTGGTATGGCTTAAAAGAGCAGATAATAAGCAACTTTTCCTGGGCTAACTTTTTTCCTATGGGAGATTTTTGAACTGGGTTTTTTTCTAAATGTCTAGCTTGCCCATGTGTATATGCGTGCTAAATTTCAGCTTTGTAACTTTGTAACTTTTTAAAATAAAAATTTATTTGGATTTGAGCGCTTCTCGTGCAGTCGTCCCTTGTAAGAAAGAAATATCCATTTTTTGCCCTAATTGTTTTTTGATTTTTGAGCTGGGTTTTTTTCTAAATGTCTAGCTTGCCCATGTGTATATGCGTGCAAAATTTCAGCTTTGTAGCTTTGTAACTTTTTAAAATAAAAATTTATTTGGATTTGAACGCTTCTCGTGCAGTCGTCCCTTGGAAGAAAAAAATATCCATTTTTTGCCCTAATTGTTTTTAATTAGCTTTTAAGTG
>NW_008709019.1:0-3593 GCF_000327385.1 Lottia gigantea
GTCATCAGTTCTGGAACAACCAATGGAACATCTTGTAACTACGTCATCAGTTCTGGAACCACCAATCGAACATCATGTAACTACGTCATCAGTTCTGGAACCACCAATTGAACATCATGTAACTACGTCATCAGTTGGGGAACCACCAATTGAACATCAAACAACTGAGTCAACAGTTCTCGAGCATTCAGTCAGAATTGACTCAACTACGTCATCAAGTCGAGAACAGCAAATGTCAGAAAATAAAAACTCCGACGACGACAAGAAAAGTTCGAATGAAGATCAAGATGATGTTAGCCAATCGTCAACACCCGACAGTAAAACAACTGATTTGGACGACCTTACTACTGTTAGTTTGGACTGGGATTCCTTCAAACCGGACGAAACTTCTCCAATGACAGCCTCGAGTTCGTATCGACAGTAAGTCTAATGAGTTAGGGGATTCATTAGACCAATGTTTGATACGGTAATGAAGTGAAACGTCTTGCGCATAACGATCACTAGAAAGTATTAAGAAGTTGATGTAGAAGATCTGTTCGTGGGATACTATGGGTCGAGTGATCAGTTATGATAACAAGAAAAAGCGTTGCCTTGTCGTTGGTGTATGGCCTCGACCAGGGTTTTGTTTAAGAGCATCTAGGGCGGCGCATGCGTGTGTCAAGTGACAAGCTATGGAATGTATTTGAGACATTTTGGACCCTTGTCAAACATTGTAAAGGGTATAGTGTTGTAACCCAGATCATGTGTTTTTGTGTAAAATATTTAATTTTTGTTTGTTGACGTGGATCAAAGTCTGGTGGTTGAATTGTGAAAAAAGGGGTATGTTTTAAATCACAGCCGTTTCTACCGCCCCATCCGCTAAAAGTATTGTTTATTTCAAGGATCGCAGATTATATACTACGAAACGAAACATTTTGAATTTGGCGGAAAATGTATTATTGTTATTTGGATCATGTGCTGAATCAAAAGAAATAATTTTAGAAAAGAAATATTTATTGTTTCGTTTCATTTCAAAATCCGTGATTTGACGACATCAAAAATTTTTCGACAATGTTTCGTTTTTCAGTATGAATCTACGATCCTTAAATTGGAATAAACAATACGTTATACCATTGTAGGCCTATATATTGTACATAATTAGCCTAACCTCTATTTTGTCTTTTTTGGGAGGGGGAGGGGTTTGGGGGGGGGAGGGGTTAGGGTTAGGGTTAGGGTTTAGGGTTAGGGTTGGGGGTTAGGGGGGGAAGGGGGGTGGTAGGTAAAATTCATTATTTAAAAATAATGTTATTTTGAGTATAAGGATATTGCGGTTCGGATCGTAGCCTATTGTTTATTCTTTTCAAATCGTGTTTCTAGTAGCTTCATTTATTATTCTCTAAATGTCGGAAGAAATAAACTACATTCAGTCATTATAAATTCATGTTAACCTAACCTTGAAATATTACAATAAAAAATAGAAATATATTTATAGCTCCCATTGTTATTTTGAATCACGCTTGTGTCATTTTTTTTTTTTGTCCAAATTGTTACATATTAGAAATAAATCAGATAAAAACGTTAAAATCCATAGTTTGTAGAGTCTTTATTCCAAGTTAAGGTGGAAATAGACGATGTAGGTGTCCAGTGCGAATCTTGTTTCACTGTGTCCGACCCGTACGCCGTGTGTTCACTTCTTCTATTTTCTAGTGTATCGATCATTCCCACCTTTAAACGAACACTACCTCTTAATAAACAAAAATATAAAATTCTTAAACTTGGCTAATAACAGTATTATATTCATTGGTGGACTTACGTGGTGTCATACATATTTAACAGAATCCATTATAATCGGATATTGAACGAAATTTAAATTTTAGGTTTAATGTAAGAGGTAGTTTGTTTTAAATAAAGCTGAAATGACTGAACGACAGTCAGTATCAAGGAGAGGGGTGGGGGGTGACGTAGTGCCATGGGCCATAAAAATAAGAAATTTATTATACTTCCACTTCCAACTTAGTTAGTGCACTCTTAATTTACAAAAGGGCGCCGGGGTGCTCGGATTATCTATATTTACGGAGAAATGAAGGAATTGGGAATGTAACTCGAGTAGTTACTAGACATCGAATCGAACGCACCTATATTTTCGTGTAAAAACAAGTAGGCCTACAGTCCTTGATAGAAACCACTATAGTAAGCCCTAGTAATGACCAATCATATTGATAGAGTCAATCAATAGTATTAGAGACAATTGTTGCGCGATACATAGTAACGGCGGCTGAATTTCAATAAAATCGGTATATTATTCAACACGTATACAAATTCATATTAAAACCTTTTAGACTGCAGTCGGTGTCAAATTACACAAGCTGAGGAAAATACTTAACTTTCAGGTAATTTTGGGAATTTGGTAGTTTATTTAACGAGTTGTATTTCTAGGCTAGGTTATATCAAAGAAATTAGGAATAACTTCTGACTAGTTAGAAAAAGGGCGGGAAAGTTTTCTGTATCTTAATCAAACAGTTGTGGTATGATTAATTGGTAGGCCTATCAGAAATATTTTTTTGTAAAATAAACAATGAGAACAGTTACTAAATATTTGGGCTACTAATAACACTTTAGAGGCGCAATCGTCGTCACCCAGCCTAAGGTTGTGTTTTTCCCGCCAATTTCAGAATTCTTGTTATAACTTGAATACATTGTCTTTTGTGTACGTGGACAATTTGGTCGTTAAGTTTACATTGTAATTATATAATAGCGGTGGTAAGCATAGTCTGCCTGTGTAAACGTAGCAGTATAGGAGTTCTACAAGATACTTGACATCGCTTAATTGACAGATCATTCGTTCTGTTTTTTTTTTATTATCTCATATTTTACAGCCATCTTAACGTTGATCAAATTAGCCTTTCGACCTAACCTGATAAGCACTGCGTCACAAAATGCCAGCCAGAAGGTAGAAATATGATTGGTTAAAGCAGAATTCATTAGTTAGGTCACAAGGTTACTTTGATGAACGTTCAGGAGGGCTGTCGTTAGACTATAACTGAAGTGGGTTTAATTGTTGAAAAATAAAAGCTAATAACAAAACGAAACGAAATTTGGTCTAATCCTAATCAGACTGCATAAGTGGCAAGGAAAGCTGAAACGCAATTGGCCTGCGACATACCTGGTTATCTTATGAAACGTATAGTGTATATCGAATATCAATTGGATATAATATGTACTGACTTTCTATATAGCTTGGTTTTAGTTATCCGTAATACTGTCATTTAGTTAAATTTTGCGTCACTTCCGGGCCATCCCATTTCAGATAACATTCCAAAGGGGATTTCTAGCAGATGACGTCATGAAATAGTCAGTGAGGACTATTATTATATATATTATCTTATTATATTACTCTATGCGTTCAGTGCATGAAAACCATCTTGACTTCTCATTAGTAGATGCAAGTTTTTGAATAACTTTTAACTTATTTTTACAGAATGACTGATAGAAAAGCTGTTATTAAAAATGCCGACATGTCGGAAGATATGCAAGCCGACTCTATCGAATGCGCCACCCAAGCCCTGGAGAAATTTAACATTGAAAAAGACATTGCTGCCTACATCAAGAAAGAA
>NW_008709020.1:0-946 GCF_000327385.1 Lottia gigantea
TGACATTACACCGTACTTTATAGCTCTATTGAAACAAAATGTACNCTTTAAAACATACTTTATAGCTCTACTGAACCGAAATGAACATTAACACCGTACTTTATAGCTCTATTGAAACAAAATGGACATTAACAACGTACGTTATAGCTCTATTGAACCGAAATGAACATTAACACCGTACTTTATAGCTCTATTGAAACAAAATGGACATTAACAACGTACGTTATAGCTCTATTGAAACAAAATGTACCTTTAAAACATACTTTATAGCTCTATTGAAACGAAATGGACCTTTACAACGTACTTTATAGCTCTATTGAAACGAAATGGACCTTTACAACGTACTTTATAGCTCTATTGAAACGAAATGGACCTTTACAACGTACTTTATAGCTCTATTGAAACGAAATGGACATTAACAACGTACGTTATAGTTCTATTGAAACGAAATGGACATTAACCACGTACGTTATAGCTCTATTGAACCGAAATGGACATTAACAACGTACTTTATAGCTCTAGTGGGCGTATATTACCTTGCCTGGCAAGCTATCTTTATATTTCTGATCGAAAATTCGTCATTTATAAACAAAACCTTCTGCGCTTGTTCGTATTCATTTCCCAGACGACAGGAAACCTTTCACGAGAAAACACTGGCCTCGTATCAATTATGAAAGGAAATTGCAAATTTGACGTTTTAGCAATTCCTCAGTGGCCAGGTAAATTTATAGAAACTATATATTATAAAGGGTTTAGATCACGCATATTCTTCACGTTGAAAATAAACCGGTCTATCCCTTTAATGTAATATTGTATATAATTTGTAGTTTAGTAAGATCTACTCTACTAAGAATTAGACTTTTTTCTAAATTGATTGCCAAAATATAGTGAATATCGCAAACTATGAATATTTGTTGGTAGTCGTAGTGGTTAGTAGTTGGATTGG
>NW_008709020.1:7859-8843 GCF_000327385.1 Lottia gigantea
CGTGGTAGTATTGTATTGAGAGATATAAAAGCCCTCATGTTAACTATAAGGGCGATGTTAGACGCCAGTTCNCATTACATCTCGCCTATGCAGTTACTATTCACAAAGTACAAGGTCTGAGTCTCGAAAAATAAAATATTCCAAGCTGGTCAAGCCTATGTTGAGTTAAGCAGAGTTAAAACATTACAGGGTCTTACAATACAAGATTTTACGGAAAAACATACATATATTGTGATGAAAAAATTGTATCGGCATTAGGAGCAAAGGATACTTTTTTAAAACCCGAAAACGAGACCATATCAACTGATACTAATATAATATTTTACACAATGTTCAGGGTTTATCTATTTATATAGAGGATTTACAGAAACACAGGAAAATGCTAGAAGGTGATATCATTTGTTTAACAGAAACATGGCTAAAAAATTCAATAACTCCAGCAAAACTAAAGTTAAATGGTTTCCGTCTTCACCTAATAATGTTCACATTTCACACATACCTGTATATTATAGCTACCATGAAGCTATTAAAATAACCATACGATAAGTTATATTGATACAAGATTGAATTTACCCTTTCACAAAACATTTCATTTAGCTTGGCTCTTTACTAAAAGTGGTCGAGTCAACATCGGGCTTGAGAGGGTTTGAAGTTCAAAAAAGTCTTACAGCTATCAGGAAAAGTATTACGGGCCACGCTCAGTGCTGTTCACAGCTCTAGTTTTGTTTTATTTTCATTAATGCTAAGGCAGCGTTACGTGATTTTATCGCTATATGCTTATTATAATCTAGATGTTGATCAAAGGAAATGCCCAAAACCTTTAAGCATTTCTTGTTTGAGGTTTATTTAAGGGAATTATGCGAATTCCGTACAGTTGTAGTACTTCTGAAGACTATTTACATATTGTATTCAACGCCAAAATCAACACTCAAAAATTGGCTGAATCTGTCACTTAAACTCAACGTTTCCCAATGTCAGAAATTG
>NW_008709020.1:15366-17025 GCF_000327385.1 Lottia gigantea
CCTGTATGTTCGAGAATGCAACGGTGTATGGAATTGCACGTAATTTCAATAGAACTTATATTGGCCGTGATAATGAAACAGAGTGTGAAAGGAGATGTAACGCAACCGTGGGATGTACAGATTTTTTTAAATTCGCTGGATTCTGTCGAAATTACGGTCTTCCAATTCTTCAAATCGAAGTCTTTTCTAACGGAAGCGTAGATATGTGCAAAAACCTTTGTGCTCAGAATAAAAAATGTGTAACTGCCCAATATTTTGAGACGTGTACTCTGTTTGACTCGAAACAAACAGCATTTTTTGATGATGATGAGCCACAGACCGTTCTGCACAAGATTGATATAAATTGTATTTAAATTTACAAATAAATGGTTTATATTATTAAAACGAAATAGTAAGTGTTTTATGTTTTTTGTTACTTCTTTTAATTGAGATAGGCGTCATTTGAAAGTTCCTTTCTGTCAATTTTCACATGGATCACTGATCAACAAGGGGGTTGGTGCGAATCTGCAACAGTTTCCGATGATTCAATGAAGACCGCCATTTTCTTCATTTCCTTTTTCTCCAAATAATACGAGATTCCTGATTGGATATATCGAATGGTGACGTATGGTCTGCAAAGAGAAGTTATTAGTCTCTAATGATGATAAAATGGAATTGTCCAACCAACGGTTAGATGTGAATAATCATTTACCTTTGCTAAAGATTAAAATTATTAAACTTAGTATAGCGCTCATTACTGCTCTGACATGAGCATTCAATGGCGCTCTACAAAAACAAATATTTCTACATCATAGCCAATGTTTATACACACACACACACCCACTCTCACCCTCACACACACACACACTCTCACCCTCACACACACACACCCTCTCCCTCACACACACACACCCTCTCACCCTCACACACACGCCTCGCTGTAGTGCTGGCATATTTTATTAGACCCAGGATCAATTTAGCAGCCATATTATGCACTCGATGTAGTGGCTGAATGATCATTCGAGGCAGATTGGTAGAGACTATTGCAATAGTCTTAATGTTAAAATACCAAGGCGTTGACTAGCTTTAAACACGTTGATCTGTTGATGAATGTTTTTATTGCGTGGCAAATTAGATTTGTCACGCTTTGTTTTCATTATGATTATTTTTTTT
This sequence comes from Lottia gigantea, assembly GCF_000327385.1. Classification (NCBI taxonomy): domain Eukaryota; kingdom Metazoa; phylum Mollusca; class Gastropoda; family Lottiidae; genus Lottia; species Lottia gigantea. The sequence continues at coordinate 16,519 of NW_008709020.1, forward strand.
TTATTTTTTTTTTTTGGGAACGTCCCTAGACAAAATCGAAAATGGTATAGCATAATTGTCTTCACCAAACATTTTTAAATGACCTGGAATCAAAAATGAATATCTAAAACTCAATTTCTGCTAAACCGGAAGTGTGCCATTGCATAATGTGCAAATATTTTGCATCAAATCTGTAGGGCTTATTTATGAACCGATTTACCTGAAATTTTCTTTAATATGTGCATTGTTATAAGACGTATCTGGCGAGGCTAAAATAAATTCAAAAAATATTTTTGTCAAAAAAAATGGAATCCAAAATTTTCAAAAAAGCTCAAAATTTCTAACTCAGCCGCTAATTATCCGATTGATCTGAAATTCACAGGACATATACAGAATGTCCATACAAATAAATTTATACAATCAAAATTTTTATATCACTTCCGGTTTTTGTGTGATCACTTCCGGCTTTGCGTGAGAACTTCCGGTTTGTTTAAATCACGCCTGGCATCCCTACTTCCAGTATAAATT
>NW_008709021.1:0-4539 GCF_000327385.1 Lottia gigantea
GATTATCATCATCATTATTATTATCATTATTATTATCATCATCATTATTATTATCATCATCAGTATTATTATTATTATCATTATCATTATCATAATTATTATCATTATCATCATTGTTATTATTATTATTATAAGAACATTGTGGCTAGCTTTCACTAGTTGTTTAAAAGTGTCCGATTGACAAACAAATTGTTTATGTATTTCAGAAACCAACCCCAAGTGTTAGAAGATCCCTGCATCAATAAAATAATGGATTTATTGATTATATTTATGTGTTCTAACTGTGTTGGAAATCCTCATTTAAAAGCGAAAGTCGTTGAAGTAATGTTTTATTTCCAACCATCTATTCAACCTAAAGTAGAGAAACTTAACGAATCTTTAATGATCAATCCAGCTGCTCTATATCACCTAGTTCCTGCATTGATGAAATTCTATACAGGTATGGCAATCTTGTCTAGTCTGTTGTTATGGTGGGTTTGCTCCAGGTGGTGCTTACTCTTCTAGACACCTGTCACCTGATACCATGTTCATTATGAAATACTTCCTCATATTAGTGGTTGTTGCACCAGGCAGGGTATGCTTACTCTTGTAGATACTTAAACCACTGTTCATTCTGCAATACTTCATATAAATAGTTCATTAGCTGCTACTAATATATTGCCAAAACTTCATTATGGATTTTTATTATGCTGTCATTTAGTGTTTCATTGAACTGAAATAATTTGTATTCATTAATAGTGACATTGAAATGTTTGTCCCTATAGTTCATTAATCTGGTTAAATTATATTAGATTTGTTCCCTTTATATTATTCTGTTTGATTTCTTCCTACAGAAATAGAAACAACTGGAGCTAGTTCTGAGTTTTATGATAAGTTTACAGTACGATATCATCTGAGTATTATATTTAAAACATTGTGGAGCATGCCAGTACATAAATCAAAATTTATCTCAGAGGCCAAGTAAGTATTTAGCAGATTTTATACGATTTGTATTATTTAATGAGTAATTACTCACATTTTTGGAAATATAAAAAAAGAAAATGTTCCTACCTCATTCCCCACGGCATGGCATTGCCCGTCTTCATTAGCTTAATCAGATGCAAAAAAGTAGGACATTGACATTTCATTGAATTTTCTCAGGTATTTATTGTCCAAGTACTGGATATCTAACCCTAATTTAGCTATTTTTCATAGCTATAGTTTATAGTTTTTACTCTATTCCAGTAACGGTAAAGATTTTGTGAAGTTCACCAACATGTTAATGAATGATACGACGTTTCTACTGGATGAAAGTTTAGATTGTTTAAAACGTATACATGAGGTACAGGAACTGATGGACGGACCCGAATGGAATACCCTCTCTAAGGTAGGTTTATACAAAATATCTTCACCTGAAGATGACAATGTAGATTGATGAAACGTTGTGTGTAATAAAACTAAGGAGTAGTATACCATAAAATTATGTTCCGTTATTTACAATATCTTTTAGTTATTTCTAAAAAACAATACTAGAATTTAGAACTTAAAGAGATTTTCTAGTCTTTCTTTGTATATCAATGAAACTCACAGCCAATACTCTCTATTTGCCAGATATTAAACAGACAGTTCATTAAACAAAAATCTAGTTTTCTCATGGACAAATTGTTTCGTAGAACATGATGGCTCAATAAATGGCTCAATCTTCAACATTTTTGCACTAATGGCTTCATTTTTAACCTGTCTTTCGATTGATGACTCAGATAAAGTCTAAAAAAAAACACCCTGAGAATCGAGTTTCATGTTTTTGGCAAATTTAAACTTTGTTTATTCCAGGATCAACAGCAGCAGAAACAGAAAGATTTATCAGTGGACGAACGACAGTGTAGGAGTTATCTGACCTTGGCCTCAGAAACAGTCGACATGTTCCATTATTTATCCAGTGAAATTAAAGATCCCTTCTTAAAACCTGTAAGTTATTATAGTCAAATGGAGATCATATTATGTCACATTTTCGTAGTTAAATTAGGTCAGAGGGAGTGAAGCAACTTACTTAAGACCTACTTCTAGCTGTCAGTCAAAATGTCACATGATAAGGAAATTTTTAACAATTAATAATGACTTTCCCCCATTAATGATGGACGCTGGTATGAAAAGAGCAGATTGGAACAGTAAACTTATGCCCCACTTACACACTGTGTTTAAATATCCCTTGACAGTTAGAAAAGGAGAAAAAAAAGTTGTCAGTGTTGCAAAAATATTTCTCGTTGCACGCTGCATAAATTGGTGGATGTGAAACTTCATTTTATTTCTTTTATGACCAGGAATTAGCAGACCGTCTGGCAGCCATGTTGAATTTTAATCTCCAGCAACTGTGTGGTCCGAAATGTAAAAGTTTGAAGGTGAAGAATCCAGAGAAATATGGCTGGGAACCCAAGAAATTATTAAATAATTTAACAGATATATATCTACATTTAGACTGTGAGAAATTTGTGGTGGCTATTTCTAATGATGAGGTAAGGGAGATTATCAACTTAGTTTTAGATACCATATTGTCTGAGCAAAGTAAAAAGTTTTTTGATTTTATTATTTTATTATTATTTTTATGAGAATTGGAACAGCAGCCTTAAACTAATTACTGTTAGTGTAAGAATTTCTTTGCTCAGACAAAAGGGTATTCCAGCCCTGTTACCCCAGTCAGTGATGCAGGTCGGCTAACATACAAAAACTTCTAATCACATGGCACAATAAATCAAGGCCCTGTGAGCTACATGCTGTGCAAATTTAAGATCCCTCGACATTTATAAATCAAAAACAATGGCAAAAATTTAACTCGTTTGATTATATTTCCATCAAAGCAGTCCATTTTGATTATTGTACATGTGTTTTTTATTATAGAGATCATACCGTAAAGCATTGTTTGATGATGCTGTCACCAGAATGACTAAAGCTTGTATAAAAACACAGTCAGAAATAGCCCAGTTCCGAAATCTACAAGAAAGAATAGAAGAAACTCTACATGTTAAAAATCAAATAGAATGTGATTATGGCGATATTCCAGATGAATTTAAAGGTAGATATTATTTATGTATGTTTTTATTGTGGTGTGATCAATTGCGTTTACACACCAATAATACTAATCAGACCAACGTTTAATTCGTATATTTCTATTCAGATATCTTCAGTAATACAAACTGTATTATTTTATACAAGGTGTTATGTTTATTAGGATATATTGTTTGACTTTATGATACAAAACAAAGTTATTTTTTGCTTCAAGACCAAAAGGATTTTTTTTTAACTTCTTTAATTCTAAGTACCATTAATTTTTCAGATCCTCTGATGGACACGTTGATGTCTGACCCAGTAGAATTACCCAGTGGTGCTATAATGGACAGGCCTATCATCATACGACATCTCCTCAACTCTCAGACAGACCCCTTTAATAGACAGGAACTTACAGAGGACAAACTTATTCCAGGTTAGTACCATTGATAATCTGACAATGGCAATTTTCCCTCATTGCACAATGCACAGCATGAACCAAGAAAGGCTACTGTCATTCTAACACTCTCATAGGCATTCTGAAAAATTATGCTACATGTGCCCCTTTCGTGATCAGTCTTAAAAATTTGGTGGAGATATATAATCTATGATCAGGCGAAGAATTAAGCAATCAATATATTCATTGCTGTTATGAAAAATTTTCCCTCATTGCATCGTTTTATTTTACTAACACTGTTAGGTGTAGATCAGTAAAGTGTGAAATCTCATAACAGAGACACTTATTTTCACCAATAAGTGACTGAACCCTAGGTCATTAGCCCAATAAGATACTGGACCCTATACTTCAATAAGTGACTGAAGCCCAATAAGTGACAGAACTCTAGACCATTAGCCCAATAAGTGACTGCACTCTAAGGCATTAGCCATTAAGTGACTGAACCCTAGACCATTAGCCCAATAAGTGACTGAACCCTAGACCATTAGCCCAATAAGTGACAGAACCCTAGACCATTAGCCCAATAAGTGACAGAACCCTAGACCATTAGCCCAATAAGTGACTGAACCTTAGACCATTAGACCAATAAGTGACAGAACCTTAGGCCATTAGACCAATAAGTGACAGAACCTTAGGCCATTAGCCCAATAAGTGACTGCACTCTAAGGCATTAGCCCAATAAGTGACTGAACCCTAGACCATTAGCCCAATAAGTGACAGGACTCTAGACCATTAGCTCAATAAGTGACAGAACCCAAGGCCATTAGCCCAATAAGTGACTGAACCCTAGGCCATTAGCCCAATAAGTGACTGAACCTTAGGCCATTAGACCAATAAGTGACAGAACCTTAGGCCATTAGCCCAATAAGTGACTGAACCCTAGACCATTAGCCCAATAAGTGACTGAACCCTAGACCATTAGCCCAATAAGTGACAGAACCCTAGACCATTAGCCCAATAAGTGACAGAACCTTAGACCATTAGCCCAATAAGTGACTGAACCTTAGACCATTAGACCAATAAGTGACAGAACCTTAGGCCATTAGACCAATAAGTGACAG
>NW_008709021.1:33587-44940 GCF_000327385.1 Lottia gigantea
TCATCGTGCCTTATCTCTATTCCATCGTGCCCCATCTCTATTCCATCGTGCTTTATCATTACTACATCATACCTTATCTCTATTCCATCGTGTTTTATCTCTATTCCATCTTACCTTATTTCTTTTCCATTATGCCTTATATCTATTACATCGTGTCCTATCTCTATTCCACCGTGCCTTATATCTATTCCATCGTGCTTTATCTCTATTCCATCGTGCCTTATCTCTGTTCCATCTTACCTTATTTCTTCTCTATCGTGCCCTATCTCTATTCCATCGTAACATATCTCTATTCCATCGTAACATATCTCTATTCCATCGTGTTTTATCTCTATTCCATCGTGCTTTATCTCTATTCCATCGTGCCTTATCTCTATTCCATCGTGCTTTATCTCTTTTCCATCGTACCATATCTCTATTCCATCGTGCCTTATCTCTATTCCATCGTGCTTTATCTCTTTTCCATCGTACCATATCTTTATTCCATCGCGCCTTATCTCTATTCCATCGTGCCTTATATTCCATCGTGCCTTATCTCTATTCTATAGTGTTTTATCTCTATTCCATCGTACCTTATCTCTATTCAATCGTACCTTATTTTTCTCTATTGTGCCCTATCTCTACTCCATCGTACCATATCTCTATTCCATCGTGCCTTATCTCTATTCCATCGTGCCTTATCTCTATTCCATCGTACCTTATCTCTATTCCATTTTACCCTATTTCTTCTCTATTGTGCCCTATCTCTTTTCAATCGTGCCTTATCTCTATTCCATCGTGCCCTATCTCTATTCCATCGTGCTTTATCATTACTACATCATACCTTATCTCTATTCCATCGTGTTTTATCTCTATTCCATCTTACCTTATTTCTTCTCCATTGTGCCCTATCTCTATTCCATTATGCCTTATATCTATTACATCGTGTCCTATCTCTATTCCATCGTGCCTTATATCTATTGCATCGTGCTTTATCTCTACTCTATCGTGCCCTATCCTTATCTCTTTATCGCCGATACAGATTCCAGAAACTCACTAAAAACTAAAAACTAATTAATAATAACATTCTTACTTACCTATGAAAAACCCACTCCTAGATTTATCAGTATTGGATTCAACAAAGGTGACGAAGAAAGGATATCGAGGAGATAGAGCCACTCCGTTTAATATACATCCCATAACCACCATCCAAAACGATATGGTTCCTTCAATAGCTTCTGTTTGAACATCTTGATGGTCGGCTTCAGAACACTGCTCTCTGACTGATACGTTGCTATCTTGACATAGATGTTCCCGTATCGGACTGAGATTCCCTTCAATAACACTGTCATTAGAATAGTCAGCATCACCAGGTCCGAATATAAAATGAGGTAGACTACTGTCTAAGGCTGTGATACCGAATACCAATGTGGTTATTGCTAAAATTTTAGGTATATGAACTTTGTTGGCGAAATATCCTACAACTATGGTGGTAGTAAAAACACCCAGATCCATGCTGGATACCAGGAAACCTACAATTATAAAACAAGTCGACATTGTCCTTACTGTACTGTTAAATATCGAGGCGTCAGTTTTCGTGCAAATATTAATGTTATTTCCTGGACAAACATACAAGCCGTGGCTTAAGTACTTCAGGGACTGACTGACCCAAATCCCCACCACTAATTTCGTTTCGGTATCATTTTTTGTCGATCTACAATGGTGACAGACGAAAAGTTATAACGAAACGAAATTGTAATCTGACTTTATTAAGATTTCTACTAAAAAAAGGGAGGAGGGGGGAGGGTGGCGTGCAATTCAGTTGACTAAACTAACAGATGGGTCTCGAATGCTGGAGAGTATATGTTTAAAGATTCACGACAGGGGCGCCACTGCATACTAAATATGTCTAGACACATTTTGACTTGCCTTGCTCAGAAGGTAGACTAGCTTACAGCTCTGAATCATTCAGTTATTGTCAAACATGACTTGGACGTTAGACGCAATGATCTCGTTTCGGATAATAAAATTGTCAAACATTACCTGTTTGTGAGCTGGAGAGATGAAATTCACGTTCAAGCGCGGTAATTTGTGAAACCACATACACAATGACAGTGTTAGACAATAAATTGGAGATACAGTAACAGAATATGAAGAATCTTATATCGTTGAATAACAACGAACGCTGTGGTTTGGGTTGTGGTTCCTTCAATGACGACATGTCCGGTGAATCATCTCCCATCTCATGGTTGCTAGGAACCGATGATCCTTCCATCATTTTGGCCCTCCTTCTCGTTTACTTCTGCATATCAAAATTAATTTACAAATTAGGGGACTAGTTGAGTTCAACAGTCTGGTTTGTGATCCAACACACTTTGTTTGGCCTGAAAAAGATATTTTCATAAAGCGTGTCAAGTAAAATGAACAGAAATAAGTTGATTAGATGACTACATCCCTTTAAGTTCTAGCTGCTTTAAATTAACTTATAAAAAATTAATCGACCACAGTGGTTTCAGAAACACAATGAACAGAGAAACACTGAGAGTCAAAAATTAGTTTTGAGATAAAGAAAGGTTTCAGCAGGCCGAAAAGTGGGTCATTTCTATAATAACATAATTTCTAAGTGTGTATAGGCATACAGGACACAGGTCATGTAAAATGATAAAAAATTGAAACTTGGGGGGGGGGGGATGTTTGGAGTTCCAAACCCCTGGCCCCTCTGCCCTCCGTAGAAACGCCACTGGCCAAAGCCAGTGCTTCTAAAGTAGGTCCCGTATCGGCTTTCAACCCCCTTAATTTCAACTAACTCTCCATAGATACGTACGTAGATAGTGCACAACTTTAACACTAGCTGATAGAGCTCAATTGTTTACAAACATAACTACTTCAAGGCCGGTGACAAAATACTCAAAATATTAGTATGTGTATAGCTTACTTGGTCTAAAAGTTATGGAAATCGGTGAAAGTTCGAATTTTTTATTTCAGTCGCAGGAATTGGAATTTTTGGGCTAAGCTTATCAGTAATAGTGTTCACAGCTCACCGTCGAAATTTGAGCCTTCAAATCCATGTGTGTCCAGAATTATCAGTGTTTGAATGTTAAACTGACGACTTCGAATTTAAGATACTCTGTGATATATAGAAAATACATCTATAGAAATAGTGAGTAAAATTACAAGTTTGAGGTATTTTTAAAGAAACATGTGATTTTCGTACATTTCTAGTACTTCTAAAGACTATTTATATTCAGGTCCCAAATTAACCTGCCCACTAATAAGGCCGGTGACAAAATACGATATGTATAACTTGCCTTGTATGAGCAATGGAATATTTACTTCTTGATATTTACTCCATCAGCTGGTAAAACTGAGTTGTTTACAAGCATCGATGCAACAATAAACAAAGTACGTATGTTTCCCAAACAAATAATCCAATACCGAGCTTCACTGTACCTTTATTGCCTTCCGTTGAATGAATAGATAAGATATGAGTATAGTATCTATTGAAATGAGGTTATATGACAGCAAGACTTACTATACCTATCATAATAATAATAACAACATCAACTTTATTGTTTGTCTACAAAAAAATAATGACCCAATTTATCGACAAGTGTTGTTATACATACTTTTAAAGTAACACAAGTTGAACTTATTTCTGATCCAATTTTGTGTCAAGGCAGTTAAATGAACATTTTTAAAATCACAAGTCCAAAGTTTTGGAAAATTGAGTTCACCAGGGGTTATGTTTCATATATAACCTTGCTATAGTGACTTCAGTGTCCCGACTCATTTGATTGGACAATTACTAAAATCAGTATTAATTTCGGCTTGATGAGCCAATTCATCTCTCAATGGTAAGCTATTACTTAGTTTAATATTTTAACCGCAATAGCCACCTATAATATCACAGAAAGTTGTTGTAGTCAAGGTATAAGACTATGTTCGCAATAACTTGACATTGTGAAGATGAAGCTAATCATATTACTGCTATTCTTAATAATCTTGTTTGCATATTGAAATGTAAATTCAAAAGATTTGAAATGAGCTTCATTTTCCCCCCAAAACAGGTGTTTAAAGATGAGTTCCCTTATTTCATTTATGAAAATGAAAATGCTAATACTTATATGAATAGAAAGTAGGGGTATTCTAATGACTTGGAAAAATATCAGGTGGTCTAACATGTCCATAATTAATTCATAATTAGCTAAATTAGAAGAGATTTATCAGCAGAATTCCAATGAGTGACCGATTAAGAAAGGTCAAAAACTCTTTTTTTTTGTTTATCCAGACTGTACATACATGGACATTTATGATTGGTTAAAACTCTTAATTATATGCAATAAGAACATAATGATATGATTAAGAAATACATGATAATTCATTAAAAACACCAATTAATCAAATAGTTTGCTTAAGTTGACACTCATGAATAAGGAAGACTATCTTTAAAGTTGCTTATTCGACATAATACCATGTATTCACTCTGCATATTATATTCACCAGGATTTTTGTATTGAGATTTCTAGTCTAGCCTAACGTAAAGTCACGTGACAGGCTTATAACTTGACCTTGTTTTATTGATACCTCCAGATTTTCTTATCTTGATCAAGGGTTTGAACAATAAGGTCTATACCCTTATCAGTAGACTTTAACGAAATTTTATTTTATTTCACGAACTAGATCTCTTTGCAATAAGCCGCGTGAAAATAATGTTCAATGAGGCAGTTTTACTAAGAAAATATTCAGTTTTTCTGACCCTTACAGTTGCTTTATATACCATTCCGGTCTGTAAGTCCACTCAAAATAAAAGAAAAACAAATTAGGAAGGTTCTTACTATAAAAACATTAGCCGTCAAATTACTATCAGGGTTAAGTCTTAGACCACCCGATACACATAAATAAATAGGCCATACAATCTTATAACAATGGTTTAAATAAACCTATGAATACTTCATGCATACAGGTAGAACGCACTATCATAGAGTTCAGTTTTTATTTATAATTCAATGCATTCAATAAAATTTTAGGTTAACATCTTCACAACATCAAGTTATTACGAACTCCGTCTATTGACTACCATAATAACTATGTATATCGGAAGTGATTTGATTGAATTGTACACAAGCGAATACAGCCAATCAGAGCCCATAACAGAAAGTATTAGAATAGAAACCGTAATGTTTCCATTCTTTATACAGAGGGTTGTAAAAATGGCTTGATACTGTGAAGATACAAGAATAGATACTTTTGTAGTCAAGGTATAAGACGCAGTTCGTAATGTCTTGATACTGTGAAGATACAAGAATATATACTATTGTAGTCAAGGTATAAGGCGGAGTTCGTAATAGCTTGAAATTATGAAGATACAAGAATAGATATTATTGAGATTTTTTTTTATCTCCGACTCGAAACTTGAGTAAAATCTCGCGAGTACCCATGCTTCCACGACAAGATTATCGTGTCACCCACAGGATTTATAATAAAATTGTCTCCGATAGTTTTATCGTCTGCAAGACAGACCGTCATCATCCAATCAGATTCCCTTTCCTTTCAATTGCATGCTCTGCACATGATAATCGACTCGATGGAAAACGACCGACTGGAGATTTTTGTCTCCTCGTGTGCCGTGTCAGTCGTTGAAACTCAAGACAGGACTCTAATCGGCGACAAAAGTCTCCGACCAAGACTGCTCACGTGTCCGCACCTTCAGTCGTCTAAATTGTTGTTTCGCCAATTCAAACTAGCCTTCTATCACACTACATACGCACACACCAAGAATATCCTTATTATATTAAACAAAACTAGAGTAACGAACCAATTCAGAGTAAATGTCCTTGAAATTGGCCACCAGAATGTGTAACCTCGGAATTGACACTTATAAAATCATTTATTAGGTCATAATTGATTTGAATATAATGTTATTGGATCATTTTAAATAGCTTGGTTAATCAGGATACACCCTTTTCATAGCAGTAAGGATATAAAACATTCCTTGTGCTACAGATTGTACATGTTAGAAGTCCCTGGACTGTTGGAAATCGACAAGGAGTTGGTTAATGCAGCTCTCCTGACAGCATTCCCCTCAATACACATAAAGAAATAAAAATGTTCATTTTAAAAATTCATGGACAGTTCTAAATTGAAAACAGAGTGAGATAATGCAGCCCAATTTTCACTCACTGCACACTGCATCACGTTGTCCTCATTAGCCCAATTAGGCACAGAAGAGTAAGACGTAAAACTCCTTTCATGTCATGTCATTTGAAAGAAATATACAATTAAAAACAAATATCATAAATCCTATTAAAGAATTAGTCTAAGTGTGTTTTAAATTAGTTATCTACCATCGATTTCATCGAATTACATAGAGCCACATTATCAGCATTCACCGAAAAAACCCTAAGTTTAGCTCAAAATTTTAGTTTGAAGTTTCCACTATAATATACACAAAAATGACAAGACCTATTCTAATATCATCCTCTAGAGATATCAGTCAATTCACCAGACAGACCAAATGACAAGACCTATTCTAATATCATCTTCTACAGATATCAGTCAATTCACCAGGCAGACCAAATGACAAGACCTATTCTAATATCATCTTCTACAGATATCAGTCAATTCACAAGACAGACCAATTGACAAGACTTATTCTAATATCATCTTCTACAGATATCAGTCAATTCACTAGACAGACCAAATGACAAGACCTATTCTAATATCACCCTCTAGAGATATCAGTCAATTCACCAGACAGGCAAAATGACAAGACCTATTCTAATATCATCCTCTCGAGATATCAGTCAATTCACCAGACAGACCAAATGACAAGACCTATTCTAATATCACCCTCTAGAGATATCAGTCAATTCACCAGACAGGCAAAATGACAAGACCTATTCTAATATCATCCTCTCGAGATATCAGTCAATTCACCAGACAGACCAAATGACAAGACCTATTCTAATATCACCCTCTAGAGATATCAGTCAATTCACCAGACAGACCAAATGACAAGACCTATTCTAATATCATCCTCTACAGATATCAGTCAATTCACCAGACAGACCAAATGACAAGACCTATTCTAATATCATCTTTTAGAGATATCAGTCAATTCACCAGACAGATCAAATGACAAGACCTATTCTAATATCATCTTCTGGAGATATCAGTCAATTCACCAGACACCAAATGACAAGACCTATTCTAATATCATCCTCTAGGGATATCAGTCAATTCACCAGACAGACCAAATGACAAGACCTATTCTAATATCATCCTCTAGAGATATCAGTCAATTCACCAGACAGACCAAATGACAAGACCTATTTAATATTATCTTCTAGAGATATCAGTCAATTCACTAGACAGACCAAATGACAAGACCTATTCTAATATCATCTTCTACAGATATCAGCCAATTCACCAGATAGACCAAATGACAAGATCTATTCTAATATCATCCTCTAGAGATATCAGTCAATTCACCAGACAGACAAAATGACAAGACCTATTCTAATATCATCCTCTCGAGATATCCGTCAATTCACCAGACAGACCAAATGACAAGACCTATTCTAATATCACCCTCTAGAGATATCAGTCACTTCACCAGACAGACCAAATGACAAGACTTTTCGAGTGTGAAGCCATATGGTTGTGGCTATAAGTAGTCATTATTCTACCGGATGTGTTTATTGATGTAGAACAGGTGGACTTGAAACATCTCCAGTGCAGTGGCCGAGCCAGATTTACGTCCGAGAGGGGTCGAAATATCTGATATATAATGGATGGGGGGGGGGGGCGCTAACCCCTCTGCCACCCTCCCCCCTTTGAGGTGCAGAGGTTCTGACCACCACGTCTATTTGAAAGAAATCGCTCGTTCACTTGTACATTAGCCATGATGCAAGGAAATAATAATAGTGATATAATATTCCCGTCGTTATTTACATGCTTCACTTCACTTTATTCAATTTCAAAATTATATTCAACAATTTGACACGTGAACTTGTATCACTAATATTCTCTTTAAGTTAGGTGTACATAGTTTATATCAGCTCATTAGTAATCCCACTAATCCGTATAACCCAACTAATCCGGATTAGAAAAATTTAATGCGGCTAATCTGTCGGGAAAGTGAGAACAAACCGAATTTTATGTCAAAAATACTCTCTTTCAACTTCTAGTAAATTGGCAGTTAACCGATGATCTCAAATCAGACCCGGTTACCCGTGAAATCATACCCGAAATCGGATTCTCCGTTTCAACAGTTATTACGGTAGACATATTCCATTAAATTGCTTCAAAAAAACAGCTTACGCGTGCGTTAAAAAGAAGAAACAGGAAATTAATTATTGACATGAGGATGATTAAAAATTTCAAGAAAGACTCACATCAATTTTCCATGATTTTGAGAGTCATTAAGTGGACTTTTCCAAAATATATATTTAAAAAAAAAACCTAATTACTTGTCTGACCTAATTAGCTTGTGAGACTTTGAAACTTTGGCATTATAATTGAATTTAAACATCTCCACGACCTCAAAACTATTTTACTATGAATTCTTAGCATGCTTATCAGACCGAACATGTACTTCATTTCATGAAAATGTGCATTTGGAACACGCCTTTCATTGAATTTTTCACAGTTGAATGCATTTTGTCTGTTATATAAAGCACATAACTCACCCTAATTTAATTTGATGTATAACGTAGTTAATACATTGTAACTATATTGTAAGGAGATGTTTAATTTTGAGATTACTAGGTTTGGTTATTATAGTATAAATAAACAATATTTCTATATCGCTCTACAGTGAAAATATTTTATTATTGTAAATAAATAATTCAAACAGAACCTGAAAAACATAGCTGTAAATTGGTAGAGAAAATCCGGTACGGTGACATAGGGGAGTAGCAGTGGAATAGATCAGTAAGTAGCATGTTGGATTGTTGTCTGCTGGGCGATTAGGTGCTGTGGATTCGAATACTCCTCAAGTTAAGAACAACTCTGATGCCTGTGGTTCCGATAGCTCGGTGTCGGGTTCACCCCATAATACCCAAAGTAAATCATCAGATGGCGTTAATATCCGTTCTTACTAAAACATGACCGACCAAAAACGACCAGGAAACAACCAGAAACCGAACAATATATGCATAATAGTTTGAAGTATTTCATCGGTCGTTTCCTGGTCTTTTCTTGTTGTTTCACTTATTCGTTGATCGTTTCCAGGACGTTTCTGGATGGTTCATGTTTTAGTAAGGTTTATATCTGTCCTCTTTAGTTACGTAATCCCCCCCAACATCCAACTATGTTTGTAGCTAATTTGAAGGCCTGTTGATATTCTTACACATTCTATATATTTGTATCAGTTTTCATCTTATATTTGGAGTGTATGTTGTAATTATTTAAATTTTGTTCCAAAAACAATATTTATATAAGTGTCCTTGACACCTTTCAGTCTTGTTTTAAACATTTATTTTCTTGTTCACCTATTTACAAAACAGTTAGGGCTTTGTGGCGTGTTGACTTCTTATCTTATCATAGGATAGAGACGAACTGCAATAGGGGCGTTGACAGGAGACTTAAAAAAGAAGTAAAATGTTGAGTTATGGACGTTTCTTGTTGATATTTTCTATAAAAACAAGTTTTCTGACAGTGTCGTCATATAATTATCATCAGGGCGAGACGCAAGACGTTGACGGATGTCCTTTCATATTCAAAATAAGTAAAGTGGTTGCTATATAAGTTATTGGCCAGTATGCACCATATAAAATCAAATTAAGAAGAATAGAATTATTTTAAACCTTAAATAGATTTAGTTAAATGTATTTAAAGATAATTGTGGGACTTTGCTACGGCAAAGTCCCAGTTTGTTATCGAAATGTCAATTCTTTTTTTTTTTTTTTTTTTTTTTTTCGAAATTTACACACCTTCCTGAGCTTAGACTGCAGTAGTTGTAGCAACCTTTCAACGTTCACGAACCTTAGATATAGGCGACGATGTGCATAAATATATTTTGGATCTTTTTTGCAAAACCGGAAGTGCCACAGTTCAATATGTGCAAGAATAGATAATCGGCTCTAGAAGACGTATTTTTGGGTCGATTTTCTTTGGGTTTGCATTTTTGGAATCTACTGTTAAAATCTGAAAGAATAGCAGTTTCAAAATTTCAAAATTCGAAAATTTGTCGCAGATATTTTTTTTGCCAAATTTTGCATTTTTTTCATTTTTTTGCTTTTTGTCTGATTAATCTGAAAAAAATTGAGCAAAGACAGTTTAAGAAAGTAAACAAAACGGTACAGTCAAATTTTCAATTTCACTTCCGGTTTAAACAGGAAATTGATGTTCACTTCCGGTTAAATATCTTCCGGTGTAATTTGTATAGGACAAAAAATTTTATGCTGATAGGTAGACAAAGTTATGACAAAA
Organism: Lottia gigantea; assembly: GCF_000327385.1. Lineage (NCBI taxonomy): Eukaryota > Metazoa > Mollusca > Gastropoda > Lottiidae > Lottia > Lottia gigantea. Next base: position 44,001 of record NW_008709021.1, read on the forward strand.
AAACGAAGAAAAAAAAATCCGGAACAGAAGTGAAACTTTGGCCGCCATTTTGATTTTTCTGAAATGATTCGATTTTTATTCGGACATAATGGCTCATCCGATTTAAATGATTTTGGTGTCAAATGAAAGAAGATAAAAAAAAAACATGACATTAGGAAGCCGTTTTTCGATTCTCAATTTTGCTTTTTTGCAACATCCGGTTGAATTTTTTCAAAGTTTGAAGGGTCATATCTCGTGATCTTGAACTTTGATGACCTTGACCTTTATAAGGTCAAAGGTCATTGACCTTAGCTATCAGTTAATACTTTGACATTTGACCTCCGACATGTACTTCCGGTTTTATAGCTTTCCGAAAACAGCCAAATTGGCAACTTTGGACTGCTCTAGCACGTGACCTAATTAACCTAGAGGGATTCTTAATGTGCTTTTCATGCTCTTTCAAGTGAATTATAACAATCGTTTTTTAAAGCAAAATTGAAATTCGTGAATTTTTCAAATTTGAGCTTTTTTTTACAATATTTCTGTTTCTTTGAGCTTGGTGTGTATATATCTTATGACCTATTTTATGTAGAACATTGAAACTTGGAACACAACAAGACAATTTGAATATGAATTAACCTATGACAAAAACGTTGAGGTGGGCGTGGCACATCCGGGTGGAATTACTAATTGTTTACATTTTGGGAAAGGGGCATAACTCGCATAGGATACATTTGTTCAAAAAGGAACTTTGCACACAATTACCTCATTATTTTGGCCAGTTTGTGTTAATAGGTCAATTGTTTCAGCTTTATAGTTCCAAAAAAGGGACGGGTTTTGAAATTTCCATATTTTCAATTTTCTATTTTGACCTTTATTGACTCTTGTTGACCTATATCTTTTGACCTGTATGATGTAGAAGCTTTAAATTTGGGATACTACATAACATTCAGAATATCAA
>NW_008709021.1:44990-50818 GCF_000327385.1 Lottia gigantea
CGGTTTTATAGCCGTATATATTTAAAAATTTTGATGACTTGTATCTCGTAACCTTGACCTTTGTTGACCCTCTCCCTTTCAATGTTAAATGTCATTGACCTTGGCTATCTTCTGATACTTTCATTTGTGAGGTCTGTCTACTTCCGTTATAACAATCTTCCAAAGAATTCTTCTCAACTTTAGACTGCTCTTGCGCGTGATGTAATTATCGTAGAAGGTTGATTTTTTCAGAGTCTTTTGCAATTTGCTACATTTGCAAAGTCCCACCCTGTGCCACGTGTGGCTCTAGTTATATTTTTTGTATGCACCAACTAACAATTAGCTAAATATATTTATCTGTACTGTAATTGAAATTCTATTTTCCATTCGAACCACACACTATACACAATCTATATATGACAAAAGAGTCTAAAGATTGGTCATTAAGACATATTTCTTATTTAACATTTTAATCACTGCTGTATGTAGTGTGGATGTCTTGTAGTCCGAAACTCTATAGATTCTCGTCTGGTATCAGGTATCAACAAGAGTAAGATAAAACGATATATTTTATTCTTTCTATTCTTCGAAGGAGCAAATGAACGTCTTAATAAATGTAATTTGGAATCCATGTCATGTTTCATTTTTGCAAAATATGCCAGTTGAATTCGCCACTTTCAGATCGCCTTAACGAACATTTCAATCACGATAAATATCGTGAATTTCGTTTTCTGACCAAAAATGTTTGTATATAAAGCTTCAGTTGATATAAAAGCGTTACTCTGTATATTCACTCAACATGGCCGGTCGACCGCGTTCTGTCAATTTTTCAGCTTATGAAAAAGAGTTTCTGAGTGAATAAGCAAAATATCACCAAGTTGTTTACATATTACAACCCCAGCAAAGGTTCTGCAGCAAGAATGAAAAAGGATTTGGCATGGAAATCCATTTACGAAGATTTCAATATGGCCTTGCTGACGACAAATCGTGACATCGACTCTCTTAAAATATGCCTTAGCAACCTAACCACCAAAGCTAAGCAGAAAGACGCAGCTAGAAAACGAGAGGTTCGGACGCAGGGGGAGGACAAGAGCCTACAGAACTAGACAACATCTGTCAGAATATTAAAGATTCCTGCCCTCAGACGTTTGAACCTCTATAAACTTGTTCTAGATGATGACGACGAAAGCCATGTTAAGGGGTCCAGGCGATCCTTGATGTCTATTGTTGGGAATAACACGGTTGATTTCACCAAGTTCATCTAAATCGTCGAAATAATCGTCCATTTTGAAACATCGAACAGCCACAAAAGGAATTTCTACTGATTTACAAATAGAATTAAAAGTTAAAACTGATCTCGACCAACTTTAAGTTTAACATTAAATTAGCCAATTTTAAATACATTTAAGGTAATTCTATGTGGTGCATACAAAATATATAATTAACTTAAAAGTTAATGTTATTCGGACAGAATAGAATTAAATTATACTTAATGTGATTGGGTGCATACGGGCCAATTATTATCAGCTAGTTATTTACCGATTTAATCTAATTTTTATCTCATTTAGTTCTTAGGTGTGAGTAATTCTCCATGTTACCCTAGTCGTTTCTTTCTTTCCCTCAATAATCCATTAGATGGCCTGTCTTGCAGTAAAAAAATCATAAAGGTATTTATTAAATCGATTCATTCATATCACAAATTAGTCGTCATATATAATAGATGTGTTAAAGTGGCGGAACACAAAATTATCAAAAATATCGTAAATTATGCTCTCAGAAATGTCAAAGGTGGGTTCAGAGAAATTCATTTTGAGATTGTTCACCATTTCCAGACACTATGCCATTAGTATCCGGTTTTTTCGTTTGGCTTCTTCAGCGTCTAAAATATCAAGGTAAAATTTACAAAGATATGAAAGCTATGAAAAGAGGTGGTACGCCCAGTACAAGGGGATTGTCACTAGGGATTAGATGATACATGCTCTTTAGAAACACTTTAAAACTGTAAAAAGTTACTCCCATGACCATTTGGTCCAGTCGTATCTGGTCATCTAAAAACCTTGAACAACGTAATTTGGGAACTCAGCAATAAATCATATTCTTCAAAATAGTGCTAAAGAAGTTTTAAATGCTCGTCTTCTGATTGGCAGCATCGATAGATGAAAGTTGTTATCTGTTCCCGCTTTGAATAAAGGCTAACTATTATGCAGCTGTGGGCGAAAGTGTCTATCATAATTAGATGAAGATAAAACAGGAATTACCTGAGAACACAGTAGATCGCTATACCGACTATAGTAAGTAATATTACAGCTGCTAGAATTACACCCAATGTAATTACGTAGACATTTCCAACATCATTAGATTGATTTGTACATGTACTATCAGTTGGTGCAGGACCTTCTGGGGTTGAATTTACAACAGTTGTTGTAGGGATAGTGGGTGTAGTTGAGTCCATAACAGATTCATCTTAAAGAAGATTAAAAAGAAATGCTGCGTGATTCAACATCTAAAATATTATTATTGGTTGCTTTCTTTCTTTCAGTCATCACGAGTATTACTTGTCAAAGAAACACGGAGTTTAAAGATCTGTAGAAGAATGTTTGCAGTTGACCCCAATTTGTTCGATCCTATGTCTAAACGTGGAGATGGGGAGCCAATTACTTCTGTTATCTCAGTTAGGTGTCATATTATTTTACAGTAATTAAAGATTATTGTACAACTCGATACTGGTACAATGAGACTTACAGAGAAACCTTTTCTAAGACTTTCTCCCAGCCTTATTGTATCTTTATATCATATTAAACATCAATATATAACATAATAGAACAAGAAGACTAAAAATATAATTCTATGATTTAATATTAAAAAGTCTTACTTGTTGAATTTCTACATCCAGTACAATTCACAGACAGGTTGTTACCTGAAAATACATTTTAAATTCTCACAAACAAATAAATATCTGTAGGTCACTACCATAGGGGCTGGTTGGACCAAGCACACGTGCCCACATTCCGAAAGGGGGTCCCACTCGCAGACAAAAATACAAAATTGAAAAAAAAAACGTACCAAGGTAAGTACCTAAAAGAAAAATATAAAATGGTTCAGAGTTCAAGGCATTAATTTGACCAACAGTGGAGTCGCAGATTGAAGGACAGCACTTGTTGAGAAACATTCCGGGTGGAGGAAAAGGGGGAGGGGGGGGGGGGGGGGTTCCAAACCACTGAATACCACCAGATTGGTTGTTTTTGTTTCTCGCTTCCTGTCTGATACATCAGATTTTTTTTTGATTATTTAATAGAACTTGATGTTATTTCAATATTTTAAACTCTTACCAGTTTTATCATATACTTTATAAAATATAATATCTTCTTCGTTTTGTTCAAAGTCCCGTATCTCCAGTTTCAATTCTAGACCAACGTCGTCAAATTTTGTATTGGACATTGTAATGCCATTGATGGGAGAATTAAACAGATCAAAATTTTGTGTAAGAAATTTCACTTTCGATGTTGTGTTTGGATTTAGATTAAGAATATAAATTTCCAATTGAATCTGATTGGAACTAGTAATAGAACAGTCACAATCTATCTTCTGCCCTATAAACCTCTTTACAGGTAAATAAAATATAGGTCCGTCTAGATTTCAAAGTATTTCCTGTGATATATCATGGAGAGAAGATTCTGAAAAAAAAGTGCAAATTAAATAAAATATCAAATATCAAAATTGATTTTATGTTTTTTCTATTATTTAAAATTGTTTTTCTATTTTCAGGTGATGTTGAAAAGAACCCCGAACGATGTAAACATATCTTTTTTGTGGCATCTAAATGTAAAGAGTCTCTGAAAAAAGATAAACAAAACCACGACTGCTCTCGATTCCTTGTAATACCCTTCCTGTGAAAGAGTTTTATATACCAATGAGGAAAGACGGAGGTGGGGTGCTCTTTATCTTCGCACAAATTATCTATATATTCGTAGACAGAATTTGGAAACCGACAATACAGATGGCATATGGATCGAATTAAACATTACCAAATTACCTTTTAGGCACTTTCTACAAGAACGATAAAAACTCTTACCAGATTGATAAAACTCTTACCAGAATGATAAAAACTCTTACCAGAATGATAAAAACACTTACCAGAATGATAAAAACTCATACCAGAATGATAAAAACTCTTACCAGAATGATAAAAACACTTACCAGAATGATAAAAACTCTTACCAGAATAATAAAAACTCTTACCAGAATAATAAAAACTCTTACCAGAATGATAAAAACTCTTACCAGAATGATAAAAACTCTAACCAGAATGATAAAAACTCTACCCAGGATGATAAAAACTCTTACCAGAATGATAAAAACACTTACCAGAATGATAGAAACTGTTACCAGAATGATAAAAACTGTTACCAGAATGATAAAAACTCTAACCAGAATGATCAAAACTCTTACCAGAATGATAAAAACTCTTACCAGAATGATAAAAACTCTTATCAGAATGATAAAAACTCTTACCAGAATGATAAAAACTCTTACCAGAATGATAAAAACTCTTACCAGAATAATAGAAACTCTTACCAGGATGATAAAAACTCTTACCAGAATGATCAAAACTCTTACCAGAATGATAAAGCTCTTACCAGAATGATAAAATCTCTTACCAGAGTGATACAAACTCTATCAGAATGATAAGAACGGATAATTCACCTGTCTTTGTCGGCCCGTGTCTACTCTGCCTATCTTTATATAACAGACGTTTTTTTATACACATCAAAACGGCCTTCTTTGTTTAAAATGTCTGGTTTAAATTGCTGCTCGCATCTATTGTAGTTGAAGTCACCACAATCTGTATCTGCTGCGTCATTATCTGTCATTTTATATTCCAATGGTTCCATCTTGATAACCTCACCATTCTCACAGTTTATTCCTATGTCCCTGTCATCATCCACTTCTGACTCACAACCACATAGAAATTTTACCCGTGAACTATCATCATAATATATGTTTATTTTGGAATTTGATTCTGACACAATACAATATATACCATTAGGTATCATTTGTCTTGGTTAACCCCTCATGAGCCACGTTTTGGAATTTGACGGAAACGACCTGATATACTTAGATGATTTAGATTTCGGGATAGGGTGGGTATGATTCTCCCAAATGTACAGGACTGTGATGGAACAAATACTTCATTAAGAAAAAGTAATTATCGGACAGGAAATGCTGGTGATATTCCTCTGTTCTGCTCTGAAATTAGATAAAATATAACCCATTGGGCGACAGGTTAGGTTCTGGTTTTTTGGATGAATATGCAACATTTGTTTAAAGACGTGAGTGATTTTCCTTTGTAGACTTTCATAATGGGCATGGACTATCCTATTTGCTCGATTTCTAGTGGTATTAAATGAGACGACAATTGGTGCCATATCTGCATTATGAGGAATATTCAGTCCTATCGGTCTTGTTAAACTTAGCGTCTCAATCCAATGGACTTCTCGAGGTTCGAGGTTTACATGTTGGATGCTCTTGAATAGGATACCACGCTGAAAAGGTTTACAGATGAGAGAGCGAAACCTTTGCCCATAGTAGTCCCCGAAGTTATGCAGATATGTTTTACCATTCAATGTACATTCATTGCGACTTTTAGGAGATGTATAATTTCCTCCTCCGGTCTGTTTGGATCCGAGTTAGTATACTACGGTGGCTCACATACGACATATTTCACTTTTAATTTTGAATTAAAAACATTAATTTTCACCTAGGTGATAATTATTTTCCCCTAGGTGAAAATTAGGTGATAATTCCCGTAATTTTTAATTTAAAACTTTGATTTTCACCTAGGTGATAAT
>NW_008709021.1:71875-74223 GCF_000327385.1 Lottia gigantea
GAAACTACTTCAACAATTAACCATGAATGGGTATAAAATCATACTTCTAGAAAGTTCAATGTGACCCTTGGGCCGAATATTTGTTCACGATTTTCTGTATGTGTCGCTCAGTAAGAACCACTCTTCTTTGGGAGTACATCAATCATGCAGAATCTACACTCCACCAAATACGTGGTAGAGAATGGCTTGCAGTAGATTTCAGGATAGGTTACAGTGGCTCAACAGAAGCCCCTTGGGCAAGTAGGCTTGGGCTCTGTCCCCAGGCAATTTGTTTTTAATATCTGTACTCTCACTCTGCGACACCCTCCTCTGTAAGTCAATTTGATGGTCCGTTATTGACACTGGTACTATGCTGCCCTTTACATTAAAGGTCAAATTAACAGATCGAAAGTACGAAAAATAGAATTTCTTTGTATAACATCGAAAAGTCTTACCAGTTGAATTCGTACAACCTCCACAGTTTACAGACAGATCCGACCCTTAAAAATATGTTTACAATTCTTACAACAAAATAAATCCATAAAATTAAAGATTTGAGCTATACAGTCCTAGCTCAAGAAGATGCAATTGATAGAGGACTTTCATTTGGTCTATATTTCTGACTTCCTGTTTGGTATATCAGACTGATTTTTGATTAGCGGATAGGTCTTAATTCATTATAATCTTTAATAATTTCGAGCACCAATGATGATATCTAAAATATAAACCCTTACCCCTTAATCTAAAAAATATAACATCCTCTACATCTGGTTTCATTCCTCGTATCTCCAGTTGAAATTCTGGAACAATGTAGCTGTAGTATGTATATAGCACTGTAATGCCGTCGACAGAAGATTCAAACAGAAGAAAATTTTGTGTAAGAAATCTCACTTTGGAAGATGTGCTTGGTTTTAAATGGATGAAGAAAAGTTCAAGTTGCAGCGAACCTAAACTAGTAATAGAACAGTCACAATCTATCTTCTGTCCTCTAAACTTCTCTCCAGTAAAATAGAATATTGGATTCTTCAGGTTTTCAACTGTTTCCTGTGATATATCTTTGATAGACGATTCTGAAAAAAGTAAAAATTCAATATTTAGTTAGTTTCATCTCGTACAGCAGCGGTTATCTGCCGAATTTAGGACTGCGAAGCCTCTATATTTTCTCAATAATGAATGTTGATATTTATGATGGTAAAGTACATTTTGTCAGGTGGAGGGATGTACCTTGAAGCCGTTTCCTAACTGAAAATGTGACCCTGGGCCAAATAAGATTGATAACCGCTGCCCTATATAATGAGGTAAATGAAGAGCTACTTATTTGTGAGGATTTCTCAATATAGCTATTTCAAACAATTGTAGATACATTGCAAACAAATTCATATATCATGAATTTTCAACATTTCAGCTTCAAGTTTTATGAACAATTGTTTTTGATTGATTTAGTTAACAACTCTATTCTATTGAACTGTTACTACAATGACGAATATTCTTACCAGAATGACAGTAGAAAGGATGATTAACGATTCTTTGTTGGCCCTCTTCTACTCCGGCTATTTTTGTATAACAGGAGTTTCTTAGAGTACATTTCTTATAGATTTCTAAACGGGTTTCTAGGTTTAAAATCTCGGGTCTAAATTTCTTCTTGCATTTTTCGTAGCTGAGGGAGCTATAATTTATGTCCTTTCTGGTACTGTCTCTCATTATATATCCGAATGGTTCCATTTGAATAACATCACCATCTCTACACTTTATTTGCATGTTCTTATCATCTTCCTCACAACCACATAAAAAATACAACCGTGATTTACCATATGTTTCTATGTCAGAATTTGAACCTGAAACGATACAATATATACCATCACTTCTTATTTGTTCTGGTTAACCCCTCATTAGCCACGTTTTCAAATTTGACTGATTTTGGCCTAACATGTAAAAAGCAATACGCTTTGATCCAGGGTTCAATCTAGATCAAACAATTTGATTAGCAATTTACACCAAATTTTAGTTTTTAGCTTATTAAGTTAAATTTTGAGATTCCGTCCGTTCCGCAGGAGACTGCCAAGAGTTGTCATATTTCAATACTTTATAAATATACAATTAATTTGATTTGCAGATTGTCGAGATGAATTTTAATTTTGGCTAATCAAAAGAAATATTGGATCTCAAAATGGGTTCATTTTGACTCGCAAACTGTGATGTGATACCGTTTAAATTCAACCCTGCCTTAATATATTTTAATCGACACAGAGATGCATGGTGTCAAGTACTTCGCAATAATGAGTCAACATTACCCGCCAAATTTGGCCCTACCCGTTCCACGGACGCAGTACCAAACTACAGTTGAGGAGTAGGCTTAACTNACAAATTCG
>NW_008709022.1:0-966 GCF_000327385.1 Lottia gigantea
GTAGTTGGGTGAGTTTTCTGAGACTGTGTTCCTTGGGAGCAGTATGTTCTAGTCAAAGACTTGTCCAATTTCCAGAATCTAAAATTCTTATAATGTCAGAGGACAAGTCATTCTGAAGTTTCTTATCTCCAGATGGATGAGTCTCTCCCATTACAAAGAGTCACACAAGCACCTATTTTTAAACATTGTGGGTTCTAATCTTGGCCATTGTGTGAAAGTCTGGTGACATTGAGTTAAGTCACCCTTCGTCAGCATTCCAGTCAAACCAGTTGTAAACGGGTATGGATAATCTGGGAAAGATCAGAGCCAAGAGCTTTGAACCAGCTGGTAGCAGAATGGCTGTCTCCTTTCATTCTTTACAAATAACAAAATGTTTTCTTTTTCAGCATACAACTACTTCTGCCCAGCACCAGTGGAGGACGTTGGATGGTGGCAGTCCATCTCTGAAATCATCTACCCACAGCCAGTTGTGGACACCTCTTGGTGGGGAACCATCAAGAGTGTCATTTACCCACAACCAGTTGTGGACAACTCTTGGTGGGGAACCACCAAAAGGTGTTTCACCTGGCTGTGGTAACGATCATTGGAACCGGCTTGGGCCCCTTTTTGGACGGCTTGTCCAAAAAGGGACTGCATTAAATGAAATTTCCAGATTAAAACTGGTTTCTTGATAAAAAAAAAAATGAAAATTCCCTTTTATGATATTAAAACTTAGGAACTTTATTTAGGAGGTATTTGATAGGCACTTAATTTGTAAATTATTTATAACAAGAGGTATTTGATAGGCATATTTAATATTTTTGTAAATTATATATAAGAAGGGGTATTTGATAGGCACATTTAATATTTTTGTAAATTATTTATAAGAAGAGGTATTTGATAGGCACATTTAATATTTTTGTAAATTATATATAAGAAGAGGTATTTGATAGGCACATTTAATATTTTTGTAAATTATTTATAACA
>NW_008709022.1:2071-3585 GCF_000327385.1 Lottia gigantea
CCTAGTTTGAGATATTTGTAAAGGAATTAAGCGATTTTTGTACATTTCTAGTACTTCTGAAGACTGTTTACATATATTCAACACTAAAATCAACACATCAAAATAGCGCAACTGTCCCTTTAAGTGGACCAGAAAATATTGAAAAAACTTGTAAGTATTGAAATTTTATTTTAAAAATCTACAAGTAAATACAGAAAACTAATTTAACAAGTTTTGGATTAATTTAACAACAAATTATTAAAATAAATTTAATTGAAAATTTAGGCCTAGGATTACATTGAGAATGGTAGGAAGGTGAGATAACTTCAGTAGCCTAAGAAGTGACGAGCCTTATTAATGTTAAAGGGGCAGTATGAAAGATTATCATTAGTGTCATAAATTATACCTGAAAATATTTCTAAAGTATTCTATTTTTTGGGGGTATCGTGAAAATTTGTTAATTTAAGATTTACCTGATGCAAACTTTCGAGTTGTAAGCGATACCACGGAAGAAGATGGGTATGTTTTGGTGACTATACCCAAAGATGCGGTATTTGGAGGGACACCGTAGAATCTGAATGAAAGAATCCAAAAATCTTTTTATACTACAGGGTTGGTGTGTTCGACCGGACTTGCCGGATGCCTCTCAAGATCCCCAAGAAAATGGTAAGTGTTTGAGCTAGCCCAGTATGTGCTGCTAACTTTTATCAGAGACCATATGGAGAGTTTTCGGTTGACCTCTATCAATAATAACTATCAGAGACTGGGAAGATCCGGGAACTTACTGAACTTAAGGATTTTCGAGAAATATAGTGGAAGTGGGATACTCAGGAAGATGGGAGAATGTATCGGTCTGGCAAGATTTAGTGTCAGTGTCATTCCAGATGATGATGATTACACAGATGAAGATTTTGATTCTGAAGATGTTTCTTGGTCATCTTTCCACAGCCAGTCGTGTACAACACGAAAGAAAGATGGCGGAAGGTGTGTGTCACGAAATGTGCTCTGTTATTGTAAAGAATTTCTGATGTAAATACAAGATATTTCACCGAGAAGGCAATGATTATGTATTATATCATCTTCATGGACTATTGTTTAAAAGCTAAAAGTGTATTTTGAAAGTATACGAGTAAGTTTTGTTGGTGTCATAAAGATGATGGAGTCCAGTATCAACAGCGCAACAATCTTACCACCCTACGAAGAAGAATTCGAACCAGTTGATAATCTTCATTGGTCTCCAGAAACAGCAAACAGCTTTTATTTGTTTTGGATACACCAGCTTCGAGCATCGAGTAAGTCTTTAAACTAATTACTGGGGATAAAAATACTGAGAGGCCACCGCTAGGCCAAACTGTAGTTAACTGTAGTTAACGCAAAATTCTCACACCCCTTCAGCATTCAATCTTAGACCGTGGACTTAAGTTTATTCCCACACCAAAGATAGCTAACTTAAATTATCTTCGACCATCCATTGAACGATTTCAACGAAATCTTAGGTGCACATATTTTTTTCGAAACCACCCCCCCCCCCCCAA
>NW_008709023.1:0-3583 GCF_000327385.1 Lottia gigantea
TGATCATTGGAATTGATAAGATCTCGGACAAGTTCTAACTTGATGCATTTTTGATGAACGGTTCTTGAGTTATTGCCCTTGACTTTGTAAAAACGCGTCAAAATTTGTTCGTGAGCACAATAGAAGCTACAGTTTTTAACCGATTCTGATGAAACTTGATGTGATCATTGGAATTGATAAGATCTCTGACAAGTTCTAACGAGATATTTTTGATGAACATTTTTTGAGTTATTGCCCTTGACTTTGTAAACACGCGTCAAAAGTTGTTTTTTGCCCTTGATTAGAGCTGTGTGATTTAATTGTTTGTTGTATTTGGGTTATTGATATTGATTTTAAACAATTTTGTGGAATTATTCAGCATAAATAACTGGCATATATATATATTTATGTAATTGAATTCAAACTAATAAAATTTCTTCAATATGAGAAAATTCGTACTTTAGTCACTAAAGACTGTTTTATTATTTCTGATAGCTGCCAGTGGGTGTATGTTATCTTGCATCACAAGCTATCTTTGATAATCACCTGTATACTCGTCTGAAATAACTAAAGAATTTCTTAAAACAACAGGGGAGCAATCAGTATCTCTTAATACAGATACCTTGACATCTCCTATTAGTCCATCCGTAATCGGCAAAGAACTACTATTTACTTCGTCTTTCCTTCATGACACACTTAAGGAAGTGACATTCTCAATTTCGATAGCAGCATCAGTAAAACAAGAATGCCCATTCTGATAACTTTTATTACCTTGATACCTCTCGGTTCGATTTGATGATCGGTTAACAGATTTACCTGGGGTCTGATGCTCTGAAGTCCGACCATATTTGTTACTTGTATTTTGTGAATTAGGCTCTTTGTAAACTTCATTGCGTAAAGACGACAACCGAGTACAATCCCGAACTTGGTGTGAGGGACTTCAGCAGAAATAACATGTTCTCTGAAAAGAATTTGAAGTCGAAAAATTACTTGACCCATAACTATTTGATTTACCATATGTTGTATTTCTAGTCCGAACATACTGATTACTGTGAGCCTGAATATACCAATCAGCTAACTCAGCGAGTTCCTTTACATTTATAGGTTTATGTTTCTTCAGAAATAATGCAAGGTCTTTAGGGCAAGACTGCATATATTGTTCACTAAGTAGTAAATCCTTTATTATTAAGAAATTATGTACCATAACCTATGAAATGGATCGATGATATTGTAAATATTTTTGTACTTATTGTCCAAGTATTGTTAAAAAATTTCTATGTCTCATAACGAGATGCTATGAAATAAATATATTATTATTATTATTTAAACTATCAAATGTTTGCTCCGAATCTGACAATTCGATCCAACGATCAAGATAACTCTCTAACCTTACAAAGAAAGGGTCTGAAAACTCACCGGTCTCTGGTTTGAAATCCATCTTCTGTCAATTCGTACATTTTTAATAAGGCCTCTTTAAGAACATCGTAGTTCAAGCTGTCTTCAGATGATAAGGTAGCAAACACATCCAAACCTTTACCTTTCAATAAAGCATTGAGATTAACTGCCCAGTCAGTTCTTACCCATTCTTCAGATGTAGCATAACATTCAAACCTTTGTAAATATGCGTCTATGCGTTCCTTACGCCGGTAATTTCGGTCTTCGAGCGGATACTTTACAAGTTGTATTAAAGTAACCGCCGCGTATCGCATCCGAGCTATGCTCTAACGTAGCATGACAAAGGTTTTCTAACTCAATCTCTTTATTGACAATACGTTCTTTCGCAGTTAACTCATCCATTCTACTTTGCCTTTCTAACAACTTATCTTCCCTTTTTCGTACTCTCTCCTCACGCTCCCGAACTTTCTCCTCACGTTCATGTGCCGTTTCCTCATCTACAAACCGTTTCAATGTTTCTAATGCAAGATAATGTCCGCACACACGTGAAGTTCTGCACTACTTCTACAAAATATAAATCACAGTTTATCCAATATTTCCCTTGGAGACATCTAGTTAAGTCCTTGTGTACTATCGATGACGAAACAATATATCAACTACAGCTTGTATATATCAAAAACATAACTTCAGCATTTTGTCATGCGAGTACTCATGCACACACATTCTCACCATAAATCTATAATAACCATTTTCCAATTAAAGCCCAATTTCACCTAGTAGTAGCCCAATATGCTTATACACCTAGAAGCATTCTACCGAAAGATAGAAGTATCAATTAACCAACACCAATTCCATCCTAAGACACCTAGCATAGGCTTCACTCAACATCGTAACTAATTGCCGAGTCACAAAAATGACAAACACAAAACCTTATATAGCACTCTTGCACACAATGCACGGACTTTCATACAATCTAATACTCACATGACAAACATCTCGAATATCAAGACACTAAAATAACAATACTTTTATTAACATGTAAATCGTATCTACATTAGTTTGCGCGAGTCGTAAAGTATATGCCTGTCGGATATTACCTTGCCATGCAAGCTATTGTTGAGTTATTTCCCTTGTCTTATGAAAAACGCGTCAAAATTTGGTTTTGAACACATTAGATACCACAGTTTTCATCCAATTTAAATTGAATTTGATGTGAATATTTTTTTTTGATAAGTTAGAATTTGGCTATCTTTCGATGGACAGTTTTTGAGTTATTTTCCTTGATTTAGGAAAAATGGGCCAAAATTTGTTTGTGAACACAATAGAGACTACATTTTTCATCCGATTTAAATGAAATTTGGTGTGATCATTTATGGTGAGGAGATCTTGGACAAGTTTGAAATTGGTGATCTTTCGATGAACGGTCTTTGAGTAATTGCCCTTGACTTAGGAAAAACTCATCAAAATTTGTTTGTGAAAAACATTAGAGACTACAGTTTTCATATGATTTAAATGAAATTTGGAATGATCATTTATAATGATGAGATGTTAGTCAAGATTGAATTTGACAATTGTTCGATCAACAGAAAGTGCCCTTAAAACAACGGTGCTATATTATTTTAGCTTGGTTGTCAAGAACGTGTGATCAAGTCAATTATTTCGACCATTCAACGGTACATTTATGTCTATGGCGATATTGACAAAAACTAATCTTCCAAACGTCTTTAAAACAAAAAGATTGGTCACATAGCGAAGAACTTGATAATAAACCCAATACACATACTAGCATTACATACAAGTAAGTGGTAGGCAGTTTAAATCTGAGGCAGGGGCATAACCCGCATAGGATACATTTGTTCAAAAGGGAACTTTGCACACAATTACCTCATCCATGTGGCCAGCCATGTCCGTCCGTCAGTCAGTCCATCTGCCGTCCTTCTGTCCATCCGTTCACATTTGGCTCGTGCTCACTCTACAGGCTACAGTTCTTTATGGATTCTTTTGATTTTTATTTTGTGTGTCAATGTCATTATGAAGATGATCCCTATTGATTTTCGTGATGATCAGATAATTTTTAACCGAAATATCGTGTCTGACTTGGCGTTTTTCTTTATTAGCTATATTGTGCAACTCGTGCTCACTCTACAGGCTACAATTGTTTACAGATTCTTTTGATTTTTATTTTGTGTGTCAATGTCATTATGAAGAT
>NW_008709024.1:0-668 GCF_000327385.1 Lottia gigantea
ACTATTTATTCTACCCATGAACACAATATAGGTCTGACTTGTATAGTTTCAATTATTATTTATTCTACCCATGAACACAATATAGGTCTGACTTGTATAGTTTCAATTATTATTTATTCTACCCATGAACACAATATAGGTCTGACTTGTATAGTTTCAATTATTATTTATTCTACCCATGAACACAATATAGGTCTGACTTGTTTCGTTTCAATTACTATTTATTCTACCCATGAACACAATATAGGTCTGACTTGTATAGTTTCTATTACTATTCATTCTACCCTTGAATACAATATAGGTCTGACTTGTATAGTTTCAATTACTATTTATTCTACCCATGAACACAATATAGGTCTGACTTGTTTCGTTTCTATTACTATTTATTCTACCCATGAACACAATATAGGTCTGACTTGTTTCGTTTAAATTACTATTTATTCTACCCCAATATAAAACGGATTGTTTGTGTTAATGTTTTGAATCATACTAGGGTGTATGTATCTTCCATCAACAATAGAAGTCAACCAACGGGAACTGGCCACTGCCAAATTTTTTTCAAATCCATTCTTGGAAAATTTTTGAAAATGAAGGAATTTTATGCAAATTGATAGAGAATATCATCAATATTATTAGTTTTACGTTGAAAAAATCCACATTTCCACAAT
>NW_008709024.1:2605-3579 GCF_000327385.1 Lottia gigantea
CGCAAGTAGAGATATTTGCAATGAGAAACGGTAATAATGTTTATTATATTGCAGGTACGAGTGGACACAATTGTGAAACTGATTTGCCACACTGTGATCCCTATCCATGTGGGACTAACGGAATGTGTCAGGACTACATTGATAGCTATTTCTGTCATTGTAAGAGTGGATATAAAGGACAAAAGTAAGTTACCAGAATTGAAAATGAATTGAATGGAGTTTTACTTCCTCCCTTTCTGCACCTTGTGGGCTAATGAAGAGGGCATGTCATGAAGGGGGCAATGAGGGAAATTTTTGCCAAGACAGCGACATTAGCCTGCTCTTTTTCGATTTCTAACTGTTGAGGAGCCTTTAGCATGCACATCCTGTAGCACACAGGGTCTTGGTTTATTTTCCTATCCGAACAACTAGATGCTTTTTCCATGTTAGCGCTTCTTATCTACATCACTGACAGGGGAAAACCGGGTTGAGAATTCTGAAGGTATGATCTAGACCTATGTCGGGATTGATCCCTGGACCTTCAGGTTAGCGAGCAAGTGTCTAACTAACTGCAGCTACCGCTGCTCCCAGTAAGTTACCGGAGCTGTGCCAGATGATAATAAAATCGGTGATAGTGCTTGATTCAAATGAAATGTTGCCAATTAGAGTCTGGTCTTGAGTATCTATGACTGGTGCAGGGAAAACGAGGAGACAAAAATCTCCAGTTGGTCGTTTTCCACCTTGTTTATAATTACGTTCGGAGCATGCGATACGCAAGGAAAAGGAATAGGATTGGATGATGACGGTTTTTGTATCAAGAATGCAGTATCAGCAATATTTAAGAGTAATTTCTTGTGTATTTTCAGTTGTAGTGAAACTTCTGATGTTTGTTTGGAAAAACCATGTTCTTCTCCTGGAACAGATGGAGTTTGTGTCAAACCAGGGCACAGCTCGTAGAAAGTGTAACTGTCTACCAGGCTATAGTGGTGATGACT
>NW_008709025.1:0-3234 GCF_000327385.1 Lottia gigantea
TTGACCTTCATTGGGTCAAAGGCCAATGACCTTGGCTATCACTTGATGATTTGAAATCTGGCATACGATATCTACTTCCGGTTTTATGAGTGTCTGAAAACAGCAAAATTCGCAAGTTTGAACTGCCCCAACACGTGACCTAATTAACCTAGAGTGTTAATTTTTTCAGATTCTTTAGGTGTATCTCACGCTCTTTCCAGCGAAGCGGGTCATGTACGTCTTGTCACATGATAAACCAGCGTTTATTTCCCCATAACGATAACAAGATCCACATTCATTCCTTATATTTACATTGGTTTATCTTTTGTGATAAAATACGCTAAAATGTTCTTTTTTTCAATTGTAAAAATACCCGAAACAGTTGTTGCTTAATTCACCGATATCTGTCAATCAAGTTCACCGCCCCGCCCCTAACAATATAGTTCTATAAATAGACAGTCTTATTTGGATGATAGAATTATCAAATATTTATTATTCCATTGAAAACAACAATTGTAAATTTAAATAAATTGTAAAATTAGATTAGACTCTAGGTAAAAAACTTGGATCAATCCTTGTTTTCGTTTTCGATGTATTCATACGCCTTATTGTCACGTGACAAACTACAGTTATTGGAAAATAACGCCGGTTTGGCTAACTGGTTTATTGAAGGGAGTGATAGTAGAAATGTAAATATATACAAATAAATGCTAAGATAATATATTAGTTATACTAATAATAAAAAAAAATAGTTTACGTCATTTCTGTATATCATGTTAAGGTTTCTCTTTGAATATAATTTTGCTCTTTAGAGGTTGGTTAGTAGATTCTAGGGAAGATTACCTTTGCTAACTGGATTTCTAATAAAGATGTTTAATTATTATTTTTTGTAATTATTTTATATATGTTATTATTGTAATAAAACATCCTATAAGTTTTATAAGAATTACCAAGGTATTTTTGTTTGATATTGTTGGGAGATGTAAAAATGTTCTCCAGTATATAGAGGAAGACATGTAGATTGGGGAGAATTGAAGCACTCATTACTGATTTCGAAATGTATAAAGATCAAAGGGAGAATAATTTATGCAAAAACACTATTTCTCTATGTCATCTATTTTGCTGTCCATTTCCTGCTCATTTTGTCCAAATAATTTAAAAAATGTAGCTTGAATATTGCTAAATTGAAACAGGGCAAGTTGAGAAAATGTTTGGAGAAATGTTGGACAAATTAATTTTGGAGAAATGTTCTTTTAATGATTCTCCAACATTCTTTGGAAGGTGTTAACAGAGTTGTTGCATGTTGGTAAAATGTTTTTAGAACTGGTTGACAGATTTTCGGTTGACTCAAAATGTTGTTCAGTGTATATAAAGAAAAATAAGGTTTACGACATTTCACCAACACCAGACTGATCGTGACTTGAAGTCACCTGTTTGACAAAATGACATCTTTGGAGATGGAGGAGTATGAAAACACTTGATTCATTCATTAGTGCTTGGGAAACTTGCCCCTGTCACTGGTAGACGTCTTGTGAAATATACAATGAGAAGGGGAATATCATTCACTTTGCTTACAAAAGTGTCCATTTCCTGCCAATTTTCTGCTACCAAATTTTTAACAAGTAGGTCAAATGTTGTTGAATTGTTGTTCATGTTGTGAAAATGTTGGTAAAAGTTGAACAAATGTTCATAGTATCAACAAAATTAAAGACCAGGTTGTCTAGCATCTCTAAATCTTGCCCGTTCTAATCGTTAGTCTGATCTTACAATATAAATCAGAATAGTTAGGTATTTTATTGGAATGTTCATAGAATTGCCTTTAATACCCTTTTGTTCAACTAAACATTCAACCATTTAACCCCATCAAATTTCTGTTTAACAAATTAATATTGTTCTGTATTATTATTGGTTGTATCATTGGAAACTTGTGTGTTGTGGTTGTAAATATTTTGATGAGGATCACAATGGTTCCGCGAATAAAACTTATGACAAAATGTTCATTATGTAAATGGATTTGTCATAATCGCACTTCAACTGTAACGTCTCGCGTACCGATTCAGGTTGAAGTTCTTTATCATAGCCTACATTGACTATCGTGTCACCTTGACCTTGTAGTAGTTAGTGCATTATAACGATCTTATATAAATGAATATATAGAGCGAAAAGCATGTCAAGCTAAGTTGTACAATAAACATTTTATCGTTGTAATGATCAGGTCACAATTATTTCACAATATATTTACTTAACACTTTAAAGATGGGTTCCCTTATTTTCATTTATTCAAATATGTGTATTGGGCGGCTCATAGTTATATCAAACGTAAGTACAATATTTTGCTAAATAAATTTCATTAAGAAATTTTCTTTCAAATAGGTTTAGCTCATGATATTGAAATATGAAAATGTAATCAGCCAATTCAAATGTAGCTAAAATTGGTCACGTGAACAACCATGGAAACGAAATTTAGCTTCTCCAAGTTGATTTGCGGTTTGTTATATTTATTTTTCAAGCCCTTCTGCGTCTACATGCATTTCTTTAGAATAAGGATGCATGGATAATTCATTAAAAACACCACGAATCAAATAGTGTGCTTTAATTTTATAATCCAAATTCGGATAGTCATATTTAATCTACTTGCACAGTTGAAGTTAGTACCTCTTCAAACCTCAAAGATCATTCAGATCCGAACACAATACCTACACTTATATCGAACTATCAAATATTTTATATTGGTAATTGCAAAGACTTAGTGTATGTATTATTCAAACGCATTGGCTTGTTTTCAGCTGTTTATCGAAAATAAACAGCGGATCTTTTGTGGGGGTAAAGAAAACTTCACTTTTAGAAACGACATAATGATAAGCTATATAGCATTTCCACAAAGTATTTATGATCTCAAGTATAAATTATTGTGGGACTTTGCTTTCAGCAAAGTCCCAGTTTGTTATCGAATTGTCAATTCTTTTTTTTGTGGGACTTTGCTTTAAGCAAAGTCCCAGTATGTTATCGAAATGTCAATTCTTTTTTTTTTTTTTTTTTTTTGTGGGACTTTGCTTTCAGCAAAGTCCCAGTTTGTTATCGAAATGTCAATTCTTTTTTTTTTTTTTTTTTTTTTTTTTCGATTTTTACACACCTTCCTGAGCTTAGACTACAATAGTTGCAGCAACCATTCAACATTCACGAACCTTAGATATAGGCGACGATGTGCATAAATATATTTTGGATCTTTTTTGCAAAACCGGTAAGTGCCACAGT
>NW_008709025.1:4460-5622 GCF_000327385.1 Lottia gigantea
TGAGTTTTGAATAGCAACTAGATTTCTCTAGTAATAAAAATTGAGATATGAATAGCAACTAGATTTCTCTAGTAATAAAAATTGAGTTTTGAATAGGAACTAGATTTCTCTAGATAATAAAAATTGAGATATGAATAGCAACTAGATTTCTCTAGTAATAAAAATTGAGATATGAATAGCAACTAGATTTCTCTAGTAATAAAAATTGAGATATGAATAGCAACTAGATTTCTCTAGATTCTTTGGCTCTGTTAAAGTAAAAGTTCGCCACACTTTCACCGCTTAGTTTTGAGTATTTTGGCTCTGTTAAAGTAAAAGTTCGCCACACTTTCACCGCTTAGTTTAGAGTATTTTGGCTCTGTTAAAGTAAAAGTTCGCCACACTTTCACCGCTTAGAGTATTTTGGCTCTGTTAAAGTAAAAGTTCGCCACACTTTCACCGCTTAGTTTAGAGTATTTTGGCTCTGTTAAAGTAAAAGTTCGCCACACTTTCACCGCTTAGTTTAGAGTATTTTGGCTCTGTTAAAGTAAAAGTTCGCCACACTTTCACCGCTTAGTTTTGAATATTTTGGCTCTGTTAAAGTAAAAGTTCGCCACACTTTCACCGCTCTAAGATCTTCTGTATTTCCAATAAACCAAACCTGCAATAATAAAAGATAATATAATCAAGTAACATACACTTACTTGCTTTCAACAAAAAATATAGAAATTTTCCAATGTATCAAACTGTTCACAATAAGTAAAGGGAAATAACTCACTAATTGTTTACCAAGAAGAAGCAAATATTGTTTAAATATTACAATTCATCAATGTGAAAAATTAACCAATCTGTTTTTATCATTTTGTATTGCTCATTTTGAAATTACACCTACTTTTGAATAATCAAACACAGACAATTTAAATATATTTAAGCTCCATCAATTTCAAACTCTAAACCCATCACATTTTTACACTAGCAATTATTATGCACTGCACATTCACTTCATTCCAAACTATGAGTCAAAATACCATTCATAAAAATCACACCAAAATGTACATTTCATGACTTTTAAAAATGAAATCACTTTTTTATTTTTATCAAACAATGTATCTACAAACATTATCACATATAAAAAGACCACATCTTCAAAATACAATCATCATCCATATACAAAGTTTATTTG
>NW_008709025.1:6874-7876 GCF_000327385.1 Lottia gigantea
TTTTTCACTCTTTTATAAATTAAAATTCACAAGCTAATTCAAAATCTAAACCATTCTATTTTCATTTTTGTTTTTTTTGCAAACCAGAACAAATGACTTTTTTATCTCACACTGAACTTGAACAAAGAAGCAATAGTGCTATATGATATTCTTAAATAAATGCATAATTGTACATCTAATCGCTAAAAATATATTGTTGCCTTAGAAATCAAACCTAATTTGGAATAGATCACACTTACTTAATCTAACTGTAATAACTGATCAAACCTGAAATAACATAAAATAATCCATAACCAATTTTACAAATCTATAAATAGAAAACGTACATTTACCTTAATACCCCCTAATGTAGTCTGATCAACCTTGCTGCATCAGCAAAGATTCAACAACATATAACTACAGCACAATTCGTATTTCAATACACCCATGTGTAACAAAATGAAAAGTAACAATTTAGCTCAGTACTTTTGCAACACATTATTAAATTTCATTCAATTGGACAAAAAAAAACAATAGGGATAATACTGAGACTTTAAAACATCTAGACCAGACCATCCAGTCTCTCCATTCAAATGACAGATGCACTGAATACCTGTTCAAATATTTACAAATGTACAATAGGAGCATTAAATTTCACTTTATTTCATTATCTGTTGTTGATCACCAATGCATCCATAAATACCGGTACTTATAATGAAACCAGGACATAACACGTAATTTTACTATAAATCTGACTTACAAAATCAATCTGCAAAAACAAATATAACAGCCTGAAAAAAAAAAGATAATCCATGATCAACATTTATAAAAACCGAAAACATAAATTATTACAACAAAATGGTACATTTTGTCTTCAAGTCATATCGCCCAGCTAAGGTTGTCACAACGACCAATACAGACTACATGCAACCAGTGATTTAAAACCACAATCGTTAAGGTTAGTTTATTGTATACATCACCATGATGTCCACATGGCAAAACATCAACGCAAAACGGGTTAGG
>NW_008709025.1:9202-10040 GCF_000327385.1 Lottia gigantea
TTGAGGTTAAATTTACTTAATGTTTATATATTGGGCAGAGGCAAAACTCGCAAAGAATACATTTGTAGAAAACTTAATTACCTTATCCGTTAGGTCAGTATATAATAAGAGCTCAGTTGTTTCGGCTTTGTAAAACAAAAACAAAATTTCTCAACTTTAGACCGTTAACCTAGAACGTTGATTTTGTCCAGATTTCTTGCAATTTGTCACATTAGCAAAGTCCCACTCTGTGCCACGAGTGGCTCTAGTTGTGGGACTTTGCTACGGCAAAGTCCCAGTTTGTTATCGAAATGTCAATTCTTTTTTTTTTTTTTTTTTTTCGATTTTTACACACCTTCCTGAGCTTAGACTACAATAGTTGCAGCAACCATTCAACATTCACGAACCTTAGATATAGGCGACGATGTGCATAAATATATTTTGGATCTTTTTTGCAAAACCGGAAGTGCCACAGTTCAATATGTGCAAGAATAGATAATCGGCTCTAGAAGTCGTATTTTTGGGTCGATTTTCTTTGGGTTTGCATTTTTGGAATCTACTGTTAAAATCTGAAAGAATAGCAGTTTCAAAATTTCAAAATTCGAAAATTTGTCGCAGACATTTTTTTTGCCAAATTTTGCATTTTTTTCATTTTTTTTGCTTTTTGTCTGATTAATCTGAAAAAAATTGAGCAAAGACAGTTTAAGAAAGTAAACAAAATGGTACAGTCAAATTTTCAATTTCACTTCCGGTTTAAACAGGAAATCGATGTTCACTTCCGGTTGAATATCTTCCGGTGTAATTTGTATAGGACAAAAATTTTTATGCTGATAGGTAGACAAAGTTATGACAAAAAAAC
>NW_008709025.1:26080-27387 GCF_000327385.1 Lottia gigantea
CCGGTTGAATTTTTTCAAAGTTTGAAGGGTCATATCTCGTGATCTTGAACTTTGATGACCTTGACCTTCATAAGGTCAAAGGTCATTGACCTTAGCTATCAGTTAATACTTTGACATTTGACCTCCGACATGTACTTCCGGTTTTATAGCTTTCCGAAAACAGCCAAATTGGCAACTTTGGACTGCTCTAGCACGTGACCTAATTAACCTAGAGGGTTAATTTTTTCGGATTCTTAATGTGCTTTTCATGCTCTTTCAAGTGAATTATAACAATCGTTTTTTAAAGCAAAATTGAAATTCGTGAATTTTTCAAATATGAGTTTTTTTTTACAATATTTCTGTTTCTTTGAGCTTGGTGTGTATATATCTTATGACCTATTTTATGTAGAACATTGAAACTTGGAACACAACAAGACAATTTGGATATGAATTAACCTATGACAAAAAAGTTGAGGTGGGCGTGGCACATCCGGGTTGAATTACTAATTGTTTACATTTTGGGAAAGGGGCATAACTCGCATAGGATACATTTGTTCAAAAAGGAACTTTGCACACAATTACCTCATTATTTTGGCCAGTTTGTGTTAATAGGTCAATTGTTTCAGCTTTATAGTTCCAAAAAAGGAACGGGTTTTGAAATATCCATATTTTCAATTTTCTATTTGGACCTTTATTGACTCTTGTTGACCTATATCTTTTGACCTGTATGATGTAGAAGCTTTAAATTTGGGACACTACATAACATTCAGAATATCAATTAACCTATGCAAAAGAAATTGAGGTGGGCGTAGCACATCCGGGTTAAATTACTCATTATTGACAATTTTGACAAGGGACTTAACTCGCAACGTATGCATTTGTTCAAAATGGAACTTTGCATACAATTACTTCATCCGTTGAGCCACGTTGTCTTAGAAGTTCGATTGTTTCAGCTTTATAGTTCAAAAAAAGGAACAGGTTTTGAAAATTCAAAATTTTCAATTTTTGACCTTGACCTTTTTTGACCCTGATTTTTGTAGGATCAAAGGTCATTCAAATTGGTTATCTATTTATACTTTTATATTTGTTGTCCTATCTCAACTTCCGGTTTTATAGCCGTATATATTTAAAAATTTGATTTTTATTCAGACATAATGGCTCATCCGATTTAAATGATTTTAGTGTCAAATGAAAGAAGATAAAAAAAAAACATGACATTAGGAAGCCGTTTTTCGATTCTCAATTTTGCTTTTTTGCAACATCCGGTTGAATTTTTTCAAAGTTTGAAGGGTCATATCTCGTGATCTGGAACTTTGATGACCTTGACC
>NW_008709025.1:27437-28632 GCF_000327385.1 Lottia gigantea
TGGCTGAACCGAATTTCAAAATTTTGGTGTCAAATGAAAGAACATAAAAATTAAGAGAGATCGCAGGAAGCCGATTTTTGAATTTCGATTTTGCTTTTTTGCAATTTGCGATTGAATTTTTTCAATATTTGATGGCGTATATCTCTTGACCTTGACCTTTGATGACCTTGACCTTTATAGGGTCAAAGGTCATTGACCTTGGCTATCATTTGATACTTTGACTTTTGACCTCCGACATGTACTTCCGGTTTTATAGCTATCCGTAAAAAGCCAAATTCGCAACTTTGGACTGCTCTAGCACGTGACCTAATTAACCTAGAGGGTTAATTTTTTCGGTTTTCTAATGTGCTTCTCATGCACTTTACATAGATATAGAACAATTGCTTTTTTAAAGCAAAATTGAAATTCGTGATTTTTTCAAATTTGAGTTTAGTTTTATCATATTTGTGTCTTTTTGATCTTCGTGTATGTATATCTTATGACCTATTCTATGTAGAACCATGATATTTGGAATACAACTAGACACTTTAAATATGAATTCACCTATGACAAAAAAATTGGGGTGGGCGTGGCGCATCCGGGTTGAATTACTAATTGTTTACATTTTGCGGCTGGGGCATAACTCGCATAGGATGCGTGTGTTCAAAAAGGGACTTTGCACACAATTACCTCATCCTTTTGGCCAGTTTGTGTTAACAGCTCAGTTGTTTCCAAAAAAGGAACGGGTTTTAACATTTGGATATTTTCATTTTTCGATTTTGACCTTTATTGACATTTGTTGACCTATATCTTTTGACCTGAATAATGTAGAAGCTTGAAATTTAAAACACAACGTAACATTTGGAATATCAATTACCCTATGCAAAAAAATTAAGGTGGGCGTGGCACATCCGGGTAATATTACTCATTATTGATATTTTTGGCCAGGAGCATAACTCGCAAAGTATACATTTGTTCAAAATGGAACTTTGCATACAATTATCTCATGAATTGAGCCACTTTGTCTTAGAAGTTCGGTTGTTTCCGCTTCTTAGTTCAAAAAAAGGAACAGGTTTTGGAAATTCAAAATTTTCAATTTTTGACCTTGACCTTTGATGACCTTGACCTTTATTGGGTCAAAGGTCATTGACGTTGTCTATTAGTTTATGCTTTCATATTTGACCTCTGACGTTTACTTTCGCTTTTATAGCTGTCC
>NW_008709025.1:32565-52423 GCF_000327385.1 Lottia gigantea
ACATAATGGCTCATCCGATTTAAATGATTTTAGTGTCAAATGAAAGAAGATAAAAAAAAACATGACATTAGGAAGCCGTTTTTCGATTCTCAATTTTGCTTTTTTGCAACATCCGGTTGAATTTTTTCAAAGTTTGAAGGGTCATATCTCAATGATCTGGAACTTTGATGACCTTGACCTTCATAAGGTCAAAGGTCATTGACCTTAGCTATCAGTTAATACTTTGACATTTGACCTCCGACATGTACTTCTGATTTTATAGCTGTCCGAAAACAGCCAAATTCGCAACTTTGGACTGCTGTAGCACGTGACCTAATTAACCTAGAGGGTTAATTTTTTCGGATTCTTAATGTGCTTTTCATGCTCTTTCAAGTGATATATAACAATCGTTTTTTAAAGCAAAATTGAAATTCGTGAATTTTTCAAATTTGAGTTTTTTTTACAATATTTCTGTTTCTTTGAGCTTGGTGTGTATATATGTTATGACCTTATTTTATGTAGAACATTGAAACTTGGAACACAACAAGACAATTTGAATATAAATTAACCTATGACAAAAAAGTTGAGGTGGGCGTGGTTGAATTACCAATTATTTACATTTGGGAAAGGGGCATAACTCGCATAGGATACATTTGTTCAAAAAGGAACTTTGCACACAATTACCTCATAATTTTGGCCAGTTTGTGCTAATAGTTTGTGCTATTTTGACCTTTATTGACTCTTGTTGACCTATATCTTTTGACCTGTATGATGTAGAAGCTTTAAATTTGGAACACAACATAACATTCAGAATATCAATTAATCAAGAAATTGAGGTGGGCGTAGCACATCCGGGTTAAATTACTCATTATTGACAATTTTGGCAAGGGACATAACTCGCAACGTATACATTTGTTCAAAATGGAACTTTGCATACAATTACTTCATCCGTTGAGCCACGTTGTCTTAGAAGTTCGATTGTTTCAGGTTTATAGTTCAAAAAAAGGAACAGGTTTTGACCTTGACCTTTTTTGACCCTGAATTTTGTAGGATCAAAGGTCATTCACATTGGCTATCTATTTATACTTTTATATTTGCTGTCCTATCTCAACTTCCGGTTTTATAGCCGTATATCTATATGTCCACTTCTGTTATAACAATCTTCCAAAGAATTAAAAGACGTTCGATTGTTTCAGATTCATAATTCAAAAAGAGCAACAGGTTTTACAAATTCAATATTTTCAATTTTTGACCTTGACTTTTATTTACCTTCATAAGATCAAAGGTCATTGCTTCTGACTATCAGTTGATACTTTGACGTTTTAAGTCCGACTCCACTTTTGTTATATAGCTGTCCAATTATCTCATCCGTTTGGCCAGTTTGTGTTAAAAGCTCAGTTGTTTCAGCTTTATAGTTCAAAAAAAGGGAACGGGTTTTAGAATTTCCATATTTTCAATTATTAACATTGACATTTGATGGCCTTAACATTTGTTGTCTTAAAGGTCATTGACCTTGGTTATCTATTTATACTTTCATGTTTGATGTGCGACGTAAGCTTCCGTTTTTGTAGCCGTGTGCAAGTTTGATGAGTGATATCTCGTGACCTTGATCTTTGTTGATCTTCCCTTTTACGAGGTCAATGGTCATTGACTTTCGCTATTCGCTGATACTTTCATGTCTGATGTCTACTTCCGATTTCACAAAGACAGAAAATGTAACTTTAGCAAAACCGTGTTTACTCTTTTATACTCTTACATTATGCTTGTCTGTAAGCGAAAATACAGGCCATATTGTGAATATATTATATCCCATTTTCCAAAAAAAAAAAGAAAGAATTTTCATCATGCATAAAAATTGCGTAATTGGTGTGGGTTTTGTATAATTTATTAGAAAAGGTGTGATTGGTTTATTTCAATATAATTTATTCAAAAATTTTACAAATTGAGACAATTTAATTTTCCTACATTAATTAATATATTGATCAAATGATGAAGAGTAAACAGCCTTTTTTGTGCTATTATTGAGGTCAATGAAGACAAGCAACTTTTTGCAGTGTGAAATAGGATATTAAGACCTTGACACTTCGACAGTTAACGCCTTGGTTTATTGCCGATTATTATAAATCTAAAGAAATTTCCTCGATCTTCAAGAACCATGTAATGTCAGGTTAGCAAACATGTAACTCTTTAAATAATGTACATCCAATAAGTCTAGATGGTTTGCTAATCTGTTATTCAATAAGACAATAAATAAAATGATGACAGAAAAAAAGAACTAAGGAATATCATATATATTTTTAACGTTTATCATGCACGGCTCAAAGAAAGATGGACTAGATAGGTTGCCTAATCTTTGTGACTGACCTTGTCTACAGTGGCTATTGAATCTGATACTCATCACTTTTGGAAATACACATATAAATTAATCATAACTTAAATTAATTCGTTTAATCAAAAAATTGATAAACAAAATTGATACATAAACGATTAAATATCAAATATAAACCGACAAAACATGTGGGGGTTGCCATATGTTTTGTATGTAAAGACAGTTTGAGGCTTGTCGATTGAATATGCTTAATAGTTGTTACCTCCCTTGATAGAGGTTGAAAGCATCCTAACAAAAAAATTCAATGGAAACTCCCAGACTACAGACTCAGTTAGTTGGTTGGTTCTTTCTTACTTAATGTTGTATAAAAATAAGCTGTATTTCTGCTTTTACAACTACATCCTAAAAATAATCTACTTACAATGTATATTGAATATATTTGTACATAAATCAAAATGTATTATCTTAAATTTTTGAATATGGTCATGACTACAACAAAGTAGATGGTAGACAATTAAAATACACAATATTGTGTGTTCTGAAAAATATAGTTTAATAGTCTACCCAGAAATGTTCGCATAATTAATTGTTGTTGACATGAGGGATTTTTATGAGTACATTATTTTACAAAAACAACCATGATAGGTTATGAAAACAACAATTATATAACAGGTGTTTTTGTATGTAAGTAATACCATGACATGTATGAGACAATAAACCAAGGCACCAATTTGATGTATTTCACACTACAAGATGTCACTAGTTCATTAACTCAATAAACAGCAGAAAGGTAGGATAAAAACTCATAAAAACATATATTGATGATAGACAGAGTTGTTTTTTGAATCTATTATAGATTAGTATTTTTCAAGTGCAAATACTCTACATCATTACATATAGTAGTTTTGAACAACAATATTTAATTACAAAATTATTTTAAGTTATATTTTTACATACATTATTCCAAATCAAAACACAAAAATACACGCAGCTAAAGACAGTTTAACTTATATTCACCATTATTACCCTCAAAAGAAATTGTAAGTCAAATATGGTATTTAAATGAGAATTTTAACATAATTTATAAAAATAACATTATATTTCTAAATACTTAATTTCACAATTCAGAGTTCAAAACAAAATAAAAAAAACCATATTTAACTTAGCATTTCTGTTGAAAACCTATCATATGGTCCCTATGATCAAAATGTCTGTATATTTTTTGGTGAAGTATCAAAATAATTGAAATCGATTAACATAAAGGAATAGTTCCAGGTAATTTATCTCAAACAATATTGTGTAAATGTTATTTGTCCATTGTAAGTTGTTAAGTGTTTCTTCAGCAAAAAATTATCTTTTAAACAACCAAAAATTTGTCAAATATGAGTTAAACGACATAATTATCTGTATGTTTTTATACAAGTCGCTACCCTTATCAGTTTTTATAAATATATTTTTCCTCTAAAATATTCAACAATAGAAAAAAACACCACAAAACTAATGATCCACATTTGCATTAGGATATGTCTTAACTGATGTAACTGTTTCTATGTGATATGAAATGAAATATTAATCTTTCTTACACATTTTAAGTACCTGTGAACTATTCCTTTAGTATAATTATACAAACACTTTGAATGAAAACTATTTATATGGGTTTTGTAAACTACATTCTGTATAAAATAACTGAATCAACTTAATCTTAATGTAACTACAGTAAGTTAGACCATTTACCTCTGTTTTGGGACCAATGAATAAATAACTTAACTCAAGTTGATTTGATAAATGTTTTCAGTTTTTCTCAATATGTAATATTTTTTCTTGAATGTTGACCATTTCAATTCTCAGACTGAAAAAAAAAATACTTGTTTAAAAATACAACACAAACTATTCATATTTTTACTTTTTTCTTTTCAAATAATTGCAAACCCTAACTTAACCAGTTCAGATGATTCTTCTTCAGACTCCTTCATTTGATAATGTTAAATGGATTTTGCAAAAAATATAACACAATAGAATAGTACCTTATTATTACTGATATTACAGTTGAAATCTTCTGGCAGTACATGTGAACTTGGTCATTTACTTTCTCATATTATTATAAGTTGTACCATTACTCAGATATGTGTTCTGGTGTTTTTCTTCAAAAACTATTTTCATTTCTACCCACCAAAACCCCATCTATACCAACCCCCACCCAACAGAGGTAAATGGTCTTCCCTACCCATCTTCTTTCCATAAAAAATAATCATATCTGAACTATTTCTGAAATAAATAAAAAATATTGTAAATTACAATAACTGAATGTTCACAGCTTCATGATAACTGTAATATGTAGGTACAATAGTAATTTTAACACGTTTTAAATTAATACTTGAAGTCAAATATACATGATCTAATATTGAATTTCCCTCTGTAGTACTCTCTGTCACACACTGTTTAAACCTGAATTCTTCAAAACAATCCTTAATAGAACTATGTTCTACTAATAGATTTTGATTGAAATCTCCCATAACAATATAATGATAACCAGACTCTTGTAACTCAGTCAACAATCGTTTCAATTGAGGCATGAACAATTCTAATCTATATCTTGGTGGTCTATAAATAACAATAACTGAAATATTTTTATCTAGAATATTACAAGCAACATGTTCTATATTTAACTGGCCTAATCTTATTACATTACAAGCTTTATTCTTACGATAATATATTCCTACACCACCATGATCTTTTTCTTTAAGATTTTTAAAATTAGCACTCTCATCGTAGCTATCTTGACGAGCTTGATTATAAAATATAAAATTATCCAATCGTACTTTAGCAGGGTTCCTTACATTTTTTAACCAGGTTTCTGTCAAACATATCATATCAGAATTTATAAATCTTTTGTCATTTTTTAAATCTTCTAAATGTGTAGTAAGTCCTTGAACATTAAATAAAATGATATTATAACTATTAGGTTTAGGTTGTTCTTCAGGTTGTAAAAATCGTGGCATTTCATTTAAAGCAGATTCAATCTTTTCATCACAAAATATAGCTTTCTCATTAAAATCTTGTATAGTCAATCCTTCTAATGTTTTAACTCGACTTAATGCAACATATGCTTGGCCTGTTTGAAAAATTCTATCTAATGATACAACACCTCTATCTAAACTCAAACCTTGTACTTTATGTATAGTTACTGCATAAGCTAATCGTAGTGGAAATTGACGACGAACGTCACCTTTATAATTAATATGTGTACTTTCATGTCTTTCTATAGGAATACTACCTGGTTCAACATTAGGTGGAAGACGATATGTCTGCTTACTCATACCAACTTTAGCATTGTTAAATTTAACATATATCTTTTTAGGTTTATCATTTTGATCATTTTCAATAAATGTCACACTACCAAAACTTCCATTAATCAAACCAGCTGAAACATCTAAATTAACAACTAACATTACATTTGATCCAATACCAACTGTTAAATTATCTACAAGTGGTGTATCAGTTGCTTTAACACAAGAATCCTTTAATATCATTCTTCCTGATCTAGCATCTTTACTATAGTCTAAAGCCTGAATAGAAATAGAATTGGGACATTTTTCAGTGATCATTCTTGTATTGTAATTATCTACTTGTTGATTAGTGGAGAAAATGTGTAAAGAATCATCTTCTACATTAGTCACTCTACTTTGTAACATTTCAATATCTGAAACCAACATTTCTTCACTTTTCTTTCTTTTTCTAATTCTATTTAAAAGTTGAGCAAAAGCTAAATCATCTTTCTGTCTCATGATTTCTGTCAACTCAATTAGTTTAAAATTTCCATTCCAAATATCTATTACACTATCATGACATAAACTACAAGCTTTAACTGGTTTTAATTGCCACATGTCACCAAAACAAATTACACAGATATTACCAAATAACTCATTACTACTAGTACCTTTAATTTGACATAATCTACCATGAATATAACACAGTAACTTGTGGTCTACCATAGAAATTTCATCTATAATCAGAATCTGTAAATTACGATATTTACACCTCAATGTATTGACAGTTTCTTGTCCTAATGGTTGATATGGTAATGTAAACTTAGTTCTTATTGACAAACTAGAATGTATAGTACTTGCACCAATTGCAAAAGCTGAAACACCTGTCGGCCCTGTTAATAAGACAGAACAATCATCTAAGTTCTCTGCAGTTTTTGCTAAAATTCTAGAAGCCTCATAATTTATGCATTTTATGACGTGACTTTTTCCCGTCCCGGCCGATCCGGTGATAAACAATCTTAACGGATCAGGATTATTACCATGTATTTTATCCAAACAATATTGTCGAACTTTATAAAATACTCTGGATTGAATGTCATTTAATGACCTTAATAATGGAATAGCATCACCTTTAGAGATTCCACTAATATTATTTTCAGATCTAATTCTATCACTGTTACCTTTATCAGAAATAATGTCTGGGATTTGTGGCTCTGAATTATCTTCTTGTTCAGTATCATTCTCATTTCGAAATCTTTCAGTTTCTATTCTTTCTATTTCAGTTTCAGGTGCTATACTAGCCCAGGCATCTTGAAAATCACCACATTTTTCTATAACTTCTGCAATCGAATCAATATCTATATCAGTTTCAAATAATCTACGATTCTGTTCAACAATTTCTTTTACAGACACAATTTGTTCAGAGATTTTTACATGTCCTGATTTATAAAACTCTTCATGTGTTTCGAATTGAGGCGGTTTTAACTGTGTGTCAACACGATATGTTAAAAACAATTGAAGACTACTGAGGTAATAATTTTCAGGATCTTTTGTCACAGAAAATCTGGCATAACGAACAATAGCAGGTGGAGATCTTGTACGTTTTATAATAAAACCTAAATCATTTTGTAATTCAAAAGCAGGATTTTTCTCTGAACTGATATTAGGATTTTCCGATTTAGACATTACTCTGTATTCTGAACAAAACATTGCAATACACATATTATCAAATGGTTCACCTTTAGGTCTAGCTAAATAACGATCAATTGTTGAAGTCATAAACAAATTATAATCTGACAATGTACCATCTTTTGCTCTACTTTGTAAAACTTTCAGTGGGAGAGTTACTCTAATATTATTCTTACCAGTAGGTATAAACTGAACTTTTCTAGAACATTGTTTTAAAGGTAAACCTAAAACTCTTACAGCACTTTCTGGACCAGAAACTTCTCTAGAATGTAAGTAAGTAGTTGAAATTTTGCGCATACAAGCTTTAGCATCCAAATTATTTTGTTTAGCTTCTTTAAATGTTTCACGTAATAACAAACCCATTTCTCTTTCAGCTTTAGTAATATATGAAACAATATAAATAATACATGCATAAGCATTAGTTACATATTGTATGTCTAAGTTTGCATTCCAGGCTCTCAACATATATGGATTATATTGATTGATCCAGCTTGCATTTACACCTCTTTTTAATACTATATATGTCTTTTTAGTTAGTTTCTCACAGGCTAGTTCAAACATTTCTTGACTAATAGACAATTGATCATATAAACTAGACAATGACTGATAGTTTTTGTCTTCAGACGACAATTCCTTCCAAATAGATTCTGGAATAGATCGAGCTTGATCTGTAGTTAAAGTATTTTTATTGTCAATATTTATCTCATTACTTTCAGTATTTTCATCTTGCTCAGTAGAACTCTCAGTTTCTAATGGTCGACAAATAAATGTTTTATCAGAAGGAGGTTTAGGAAAATTAAATCTACAAACTTTTTTATTCTTCCTACAAGATTTAGAATGTTTAGAACTGTGTTTCTGAACATTGGATACTATTTCATTTAATTCAGGGTCTGTTTTCTCATCTGGCAATTCACATGAAATATATTTATCAATAAATTCTACAACCTGTTCATCACTATCTACATCTAGTTTAGGAGCTTGATCTATATATATTATCATATGAACATGTGGTGAACCTCTTTGCTGGAATTCAATTCGATAGAAATAGTCAGAAATTTTTCCTATTGGCTCTGCATCTGATAACAATACATTTCTTAAAAACAGCTTAAATCTTTGATCAAAAAGTCTGGCAACTGATACCGGATTTGATCTCAATAACTCACCTTTCTGTAGCCAATTTAAATCACTTACTTTTACATTAGAACCTTGCTGTAACAATATTGTTTTTAAAAAGGATTCAAATCTTAGTTCACTACAACTATATGACACAAAAAAAGTAGGTGTACCTAGTTGTCTTAACATAGCAAAAAGATCTTTCTGAGTAGCTTGCCAGTAAGCTGGACTTCCACGACAGTTTTTCATAAAAGTATAACCAGTATCAGATTTGAGAATATTTTGTAGTGGTTCATCATGAGTTAACATATCAGCTGTTATCATATTACCTCCCATTCTACCTTGTCTTAAAGCAATAGATGTACCTGATATTATCTGTTGTAATTCATAAATATATTGACCATAAAATAAATAATCTGAGCATGATGCAAAACGATTGTCTACAGACATTAATCTAGTTTTTAAATATTTACCTAGTGTTATTCTAACATCTCTATTTTCAAAAAAAGTATTTTTACCTTTAGGAAACAAATAAGGAAAGGAACACGCTTCATTTGACTTATCCATTAAAAGTCTAACAGGTTGATTATTTTCACTTGGAGAAACAGAAAATATCTTATCAGAACTATTCAATACTTCAGCAGTGGCATCAACAGATTGTAAACATGTTCCACCTAATGATTCACAGGTATATCTACCTATATTATCATCTATTAATGGTAAATCATCGTCACTATCACTATTAGACTTATCATAAGATTCTACATTTACAGATATATCATCTTCTATTGTTTCATCTTGTTTATCTTGTTCTTCAACCCAATTCTCATTTAGTGTAACATCATGATAATAAACATTGTTATCTTTCAAGTAATTTAGTGCATTTTTTATGTGATTTTTTGTAACTGTTTGAAATTCATAATATCCTTTATTCGAAATTTTCTTTTTCAGTTTAATTCTTATCATTTCATCATCATTTTTACATCTTGGTAATACATTGCTCATTTCAGTCAAATTTGACGGCACAGAAACTATTTCACCTAATAATTTTTTATCATTTTGTGGACAGACTTTAACTAGTTTCAAGAATAGAATATTTTTACATACCAGGTGTTTCTCTAATTGATTTAAGCATTTCAATTCATTAGGTAATGGACCAGGATCCATGTCATTAACTACAGCCTCAGCTGGCATTTTTCCTTGCAGAATCTTTTTATTACATGTTAAACATATCCAAAGAGTTTTATAATTATCAGACAAACAACATTCTCCACTATTACAATCATCATTACAAATATGATAGTAAGTTTTAGTTATACATTTCTTTGCTAATCTTTCTACTAGTTTACTTTTCTTTTCATAAAGTTCTTCTTGACACTCTTTAACTTGATTTTTAAACAATAATCTATTACAAACAGAACACACATAAATAGGACCATCAGAACTGTCTATCTTAAATTTATTAATAACTCTATCAATACTACTCATTTCTTTTCTTTTAGCTATTCGTCTTTTATTTCTCAGTTTGTTTACTTTGACTCTATAATTAGTATTGTGGTGATATTTATTACTAGATTTCTGTTTTTGTTTATTTCTATACTGTAAATTAGTTCTATACATATTTCTATATTTAGTCAAAATCTTAATCCTCAATTCATTCATATACCTTTGCTTCAGTTTTAACTTTATTTCATCTATATATTTACATTTTAATTCCCATTTTAAGACTTTTTCATATTTAACCTTGAGCTTTGGTTTTAAGACTTTTTGATATTTGTTTTTTAGCTTTGGTTTCAAGATTTTTTGATATTTGACCTTCAGCTTTGGTTTTAACACATTTTGATATTTGTCTTCAAGTTTTGGTTTCAATACATTCTGATATTTATCTTCAAGTTTTGGTTTTAGTATTGTTTCATATTGAGTATGTAGTATAGACCTTAATTGATTTGTATATTTTCTTTTTAAATGAGCTTTAATATAACTAATCTGATATCGTTTTCTCCTCCTTTTATTCAAACTATTAATTTCTTTTTTGGTTCTAAATGCAAGTTTAAAATTTAATCCGACTTTTTGTCCAGAATTTAGTTCCTTCTTTACTAAATTATAGTTTTGAAAATAATTAGTTCGCTTTTTAATAGATCTCCATCTATTACCTCGTTTCTTTTTCAAATGTTTTCTTTTACCTGATAATTGTGTATCTACATTATCATCAATAACTATAGTAGGTTCACTTCTCTCAACATTATCAACCACTTCATAATGATTCTCATCTCTATGGTGAAGATAAATAGCTTCTGGTGTATAACTATTGTTAATCTGTAATACAGGATATTTCACCCATTTATTATTAGTAAATATATATATATCTGTTTGTAACAAATCACATGCTGCCAATATCTCAAATTCTGTACCCCATGTTCCTAGTAGTCTCATTCTAGAACGTTTAATATAGTCATCAATAGATTGATACTGTTCTCTTAATAAAGGTGTGAAAAAATCTGCATTTGATTTTATATGTTTAACGATAGCAAGTCTTACTTTTCTATGATTATTTTCACACAAAGAAAGAACAAATGATAAACTTCTAAACAAACAATTACCATCTCCTTTGATTGGAGTTATTTTAGTAGGTTTTGTCAGATTACAAATCTCAGCCACATCAACATTATGTAAATAATCAGCAGGTAAACTAATCAGTTCACATAACTCTCTTCTTTTCTCTGATCTAATTGGAATAAATATAAAATCATTTGTCTCTACATTAGTTATAACTACCTCTTCATTATCAATCAATTGACTGCTAGATCCTATTGTATAATCAACTTGCATCATTTCATTATTATCAACAGAACTATTTACTTCATTAATTGGATCATTACTTTCATTACCCATCATAATAACATTAATACCAGTTACTTCATACTGCTCTAACCGACTCAAATTCATTGATACACTTAAATTTAAACAATGTACATATAAATCATTAATATCATTATATTCTAATAGAATACTACTGCCATCCTCTGATAATAATCCCAAATTGTTTCTTGAATGCGAGTCAAACACGAAATAACTATCATCATGTTTCAT
Source organism: Lottia gigantea (assembly GCF_000327385.1). Classification (NCBI taxonomy): domain Eukaryota; kingdom Metazoa; phylum Mollusca; class Gastropoda; family Lottiidae; genus Lottia; species Lottia gigantea. Next base: position 44,032 of record NW_008709025.1, read on the forward strand.
AATAGCAAAGGTACTTCTATTAAACGTCACAAAACAGGATTCAAATGTGCTCAAACATATTTCAAGACTTTCGAAAAGACCTACACCAACATAATTGGCAGCATCTATAATTCCAACTTCTGAATCATTACTGATTTCCAAATGAAAGAATTTACCTTCTACTTCAACTGTTCTGATTAATTCACTTACCATAATATATTCATGTTGAATGTTAGGTAAAGACTGAAGAAACTGATAATACTGATTTCCTAAATCTAGGATTTTGTCCAAGGTAGAACTATTCCATAATCTTACATTCATAATTTTACAGTAAATAGTGCAAAGAAGGCTGTTACAAACACACTGTTTTCCTGCAAAGAATCCAAAACGTTCTATATTACCTTGATGAAAATTGCCAATTATGCACTTATCAAATAATCTCTTCCTATTTGTGGATATCTTTGGTTTACTATTCTGCTTTTTGTTATTACTATTATCACTATTTACCTTCTTTTTTACAAATTTTGTTCTATTCACATTTTTAACTTTAACGTTGAATGTACTTTCATGCGAGTCTAAATTTAAAGCATTGTCATCATCAATTAAATCTTTCATACATTTATCATCACTAACCTTACTTACTTTTTTTTCTTTTTTTTGGTTTATATTAGCTAAAAAAGCTACTTTGGATTTCTTTTGACGTCCCATATCGATTTACTATTATCAACTAAATTTCTCTGGATAATATAAATTGAAATATAGAATAGCAACTAGAGTACTGAAAAACTTGATCAAAAGCTTTTCAGCACTTAATAATAAAAGAATGTATTTAAATTAAATTTGCTAAATTATATTTTCCACGGTGTTTACACCTGATTTATATATATTAAAACAATCTTTGCTGCGTTGTTAATATTTGATTTATATTTGGTAATAACTGAAATATTTGATAGGCTTTAGTTCAGATAAGAGGTGCCAGCTCTTAAATATTTGATAATTACTTTTTAGACTTTAATTCAGATAAGAGGTGCCAGCTCTTAAATATTTGATAATAACTTTTTAGGCTTTAGTTCAGATAAGAGGTGCCAGCTCTTAAAAATTTGATAATTACTTTTTAGACTTTAGTTCAGATAAGAGGTGCCAGCTCTTAAATATTTGATAATAACTTTTTAGGCTTTAGTTCAGATAAGAGGTGCCAGCTCTTAAATATTTGATAATTACTTTTTAGACTTTAATTCAGATAAGAGGTGCCAGCTCTTAAATATTTGATAATAACTTTTTAGGCTTTAGTTCAGATAAGAGGTGCCAGCTCTTAAAAATTTGATAATTACTTTTTAGACTTTAGTTCAGATAAGAGGTGCCAGCTCTTAAATATTTGATAATAACTTTTTAGGCTTTAGTTCAGATAAGAGGTGCCAGCTCTTAAATATTTGATAATTACTTTTTAGACTTTAATTCAGATAAGAGGTGCCAGCTCTTAAATATTTGATAATAACTTTTTAGGCTTTAGTTCAGATAAGAGGTGCCAGCTCTTAAATATTTGATAATTACTTTTTAGGCTTTAGTTCAGATAAGAGGTGCCAGCTCTTAAATATTTGATAATTACTTTTTAGGCTTTAGTTCAGATAAGAGGTGCCAGCTCTTAAATATTTGATAATTACTTTTTAGGCTTTAGTTCAGATAAGAGGTGCCAGCTCTTAAATATTTGATAATAACTTTTTAGGCTTTAGTTCAGATAAGAGGTGCCAGCTCTTAAAAATTTGATAATTACTTTTTAGACTTTAGTTCAGATAAGAGGTGCCAGCTCTTAAATATTTGATAATTACTTTTTAGGCTTTAGTTCAGATAAGAGGTGCCAGCTCTTAAATATTTGATAATTACTTTTTAGGCTTTAGTTCAGATAAGAGGTGCCAGCTCTTAAATATTTGATAATAACTTTTTAGGCTTTAGTTCAGATAAGAGGTGCCAGCTCTTAAATATTTGATAATTATTTGTTTTTTATAGGCTTTAGCTCAGATAAGAGGTGCCCACTCTCTTAAATATCTGTAATCTTCAATCTTATGTTGATTCAAACCTGCAATAAAATAATGATAATAATAAAGACATGGCTTGCCAAATATACAAACTTTTATCTAAAACAGATAATATCTCTTCCATGTTAAAAACCTCATTTTGCTATGTCAAAAACAATATTTAAAAAAACCTTATAGAAGCGTTGTATGAGTCAAACTTGTTCAGGACCAATAATCCACACATTGCAGTTTATGTTTCAACAAAATCAGATAAAAACTGTCGTCTTAATCTTATTCATAACTCAATTAAAATCTAAAATTTACTTCACCAAATTGGAAATTTATACCAATGAAACAATTATGCCTTTTACAGAAAACAATTTTTACCACTAAATGACACAAAGCTTTAATGGGTATGAATTTCCAATTGAGTTCACATTTTTAAAAACGAAAAATTCCAGAATACAAACAAAATCAAACAGACTTAGTAACATGACCTTCAATAAAAAAAATTCAATGACGGTTTGGTAAAAATCAGTTCCAAACTAATCAAATTCTACCAAACTTAATTATGATACTTTCTTTCATGAAAAAAAAAAGGTGTAATGAAAATTCTATGGGTGCTTCCATCTAGACCCACTTCAGTAATCAATTTTAAACGAATGTAGTCCGTGTTATTTTTAGAAATCTTCCTTGTCCGTCCCTTTTGGAGTTTTACATGCCTATTTTAGAACAATTTTTGATCTAGATCTGCAATTTAATGTCAGAAATTACACTTTATTTCAGATTTTGAAAGATGACAGGTTTTCATGCAAAAGAATAATTCTAAAATTACTATACTAGTTTTGTGTGTTACTAACATATAATAGTCTACTTTAACTTTCAGTTGGCTAGCTCAAAATTTTCATGGTAATGATATGGGTTATAGCCATTTTAGTTTAAGAAGTTTAGAACCATTATGACTACAGTCAAGTAACCTAATTTCGTGGAAACCTATTATTCGTGGATTACCGAAAAGGATTAATAATTTGCATGAGCGACCTTGCGCGACCTCCGCATTAGTTTGTTTTGATAAACATGGGTTTTCTGTACAATATCAGCTAGTAGAATGAATCCAGTAGTTTCAAGCAAGGTAAAACGTATTAATGTATACTTTGAAAAATACAAAATGGCGGTCACCATTTATTATGGGCCGAATTTCCTTATAATCCCAAGCAGTAATCGTAATTCCAAGTGTCGTCTGCTACAATATGGTCCAACGAATGAAGTCGCATGATCAACTGGCAGATTTCGTATCAGCAGAAAATTTCTATATAACACAAAGTGGACCATATTCTTATGTTGTTTCAGTGACTTGTACTAGCAATAAATCACGCTACTTAACTTATTTTGTCAGTCACTATTTTTTTTTAAATTGTGGTTCTTTGAAGGAATTGTCACTAGTTATAATGAATTGATATTAAAGATAAATACTAAGAGAAGTTAATTATACCACTGGGTATCCATACAACGTGTTTTTCTAGACTTATTTAACCCCATGATGTAGGCTATTGAATTTGTATTAATCAACCTTTCATGCGACATATTGAAAAGTTTACAACGAGATATCTTGAAAATGTTATAGAAGGTTGAGTTTCGAGATTTAACATAAAAAGAGATAGCAAAATAATAAATTACTGGAGTACGTCCATTAAAATTCGACTTCTTCAATTTTCCAATACCAGTTATTTCCCTTTTTATCATTTCTCCGAAAAATATATTATTCTCACATACGCAATAACTTGACGTAACATTTGTCCTAATTCATATTATTTACACACTTACCTATTACAGCTCCACTAAATCACAATCCAAAAATCCCCCAAAACGTCAAAATATGCAAATCAACAAACTTAAACCACACTTTTATTTCTCGCTACTCCATAAATCAGTGCTCCATGTGCTCAATCCCGAACAACCAGAACTTTTTACCCAATCGCGCGTGCGTATTGTATATATTAAGTCCGTTCGTCTGAATACGTGCGTTCGACTTCTTTTCTTCCCATATGTTGCGGAGTTCTTTTTGAGCTAAATACAAAAACTGTGCTCAATAGCCTAGGACTAGATAAAATATTATATACGTCTGGTATCAAGATATCTGGCGTTTCTTGTACAATACAATTATTTATTGCACAAAACACTTTCACATTTCTTTAAGATTTATTACCATTTATAATTTATTATCAAATATAAACTATATTAACACTGGCGTTTTACGTCCTACTGTTCTGCACCTTACATGAATAAATACAAACGCTAGCCAACATAGCAATTTAATGAAAGAAATTGTGCATTTTCGATATTAAACTGTCGAATAATCTTTACAGTATGCTACACATCTGGTACACTTGGAAGCTTTTTCCATGTCTCCCCTTCGAACCCAACAATTCTAATTGTAGGTTGACTTAGAAATATTATGAAACAAATTATTTTAATTACCTATATACAAAAAATAAATATAAAATTGATATAAATTTCTCCCCTTTCATTCATTTTTTAACCGTCCGCTTTTGTGGATGCGATTAATTAGTCTGGACAATCGAGTGATTCCCGATTGACAATAAAAACCCACAGGCACCGCGATAAAAAATAATCCCCCTTATAGTATCTAAATTTAGATTATTATAAGAGGCGTATGATTTTTTTTACCATAAACTAGTGCGTGTGATTTCCCGCCACAAAACGTCAGAGAAATTTTGATATCATCCACTTACTCAAAATGGCACAGTCAAATCCAGCAACGCCAGTCAAAAAACATTCAGATGCTGAACTCGAGGACTTTGAAGGCTTCGTACACTCAGTTTCACCACCGAAAAAAAGTAAAAGAAACCACACGCCATACTTCAACATGGTACTTCAAACTGACAGGAATGATTTTCATAATGCTGTATTTTTTACATACAACGCAGAAAATGTAAGAAACCAATTGTTGAAGGCATCCGAAAAGAAAAAGCCCATCAAACTAAAAAAAGCCACCAAATCAATAAGTAAGTAATAAAAATATCTTACCACGGTAAACGTAATGAAAATTAAAGAGATCTGCAACAAATGAAACTCGTTTTTAAGTCCAAGATAACTAATTGTATGCCATACAATTAAAAAAAAATTAATTTCTTTTCCCAGATCTTGAAAAATAAGTAAAATATTACAACCGATTGCGAAGTACACTTCACTCGTTCCAAATTTTTGTTTCAGGCTTTTCAAATCCAAGTTCCTTTGATATAACTTGCAATGCCACTACAGGCATCTTACCTTTAGAAGAAATAAAGTTTGCTCATAAAAATCCACCTATTACACCAACAATGACCATTGAAAATGTTAAACTTGCATCTATACAAGAAATCGTAAGTTATAATTCTTATACTTTTCTAAAATCTTCTAGATTGTAAGCCTTATGCTGATACCCCTGTCTCACAGTCTGTCTTTCTATTGTATTCCGTTCGTATCCTGTCTTGAATCCTGCTTATCATTTTAAACTCTGATCACCATTTTCTTCTTCATGATTACTTTCAATGTCCCACCATTTTTATTAGTTTGTTAGTGCAAATCAAAATCTAAACGTATTTTGCCATCATCCCCTTCTATCCGCCTGTCAACATTCTCTTTTTATGCACGTTTTGATGAACACTTTTTGACAACATTTTTTGATGGACAATTTTTCAGTTATTGCCCTTAACTTGCAAATAAATATCAAAATTAGCTTATGAGCACAATACAACCCAAAATAAGTTTGTTCACATGTTATATCGTCTGGCAAACCACTTAAACTAGCTTTATCCAATTTTAATAAAAACTATGTCTAAAATCTACATCTAAAATGAAAAAAATTGAAATCAACCGTTTCAATGGACGAGTTTTATGAATTTCTCTTGACTTAACCAAAACGTCTTAAAATTACCAAGTTACCATCACACAGACCAAATTTTCATCAAACATAGCGTGCACATCTTGCATGCCAATATCTTGATCAATGCCAAAATACACACCATTCTGTATCAAAATTCACTCATTACCTCATAAACTTTGTATACAAATATAACAAAAAAATAATCAATTGAAAACTCGGAAATACACACTATTTTGATGACATCAAAAATTGTGTCAACATTACCCACTTAGCACAATAGAGGACACAGTTTAATCCGTTTACAATAATATCAACATTTTCCATTGTGATTGTCACTTACAATAAGCTTATGTCTTTAAAAACAAACAAAATTGAAACAGAGCTATCTTTGATTAAAAACTACTATAAATCTTTTGTAACAAATTTAATTTTTTTTATTTACAGGTGTCTGTTGATGCAAAAGTGTCAAAACTCTTCCCACCACAAGAAAAAACCTCAAAAGATGGAAAGCCCTTAACCTTGCATCAGTGCCATATATCTGATGCCACAGGATCTATTGAAGTCTCTTTGTGGGCACCCAGCCAGATATTTAAACTTGATCAATCCTATTCATTCCAAGATGTGTCTGTCAAAGAATTCAATGGCATTAAAAGCCTTACATACATGCAAACATCATCACATAAGATTATTGCTGATTTGAAAAATGTCTCCACAAATAAACCAGACAGTTCATCTTCACATGCTATAAAAGATGAAATATCATCAGTCAATTCAACGATTGTTTTCAAATGTTGCTCATGCTCCCATGAACTTGTTCCAACAACATCTAAATTTATAAAGTGCTCTGCATGTCATATGAAGCAAAAAACATCAAACTTACGAAAATCTACCAGCACCAAACTTAAACTTAGCAAATCCTTTGTAAAATACACACTTACTAATCAAGCTTTATCTGACTTTTTATTAATGAGTAATGTAGATATTACAAACATGGACAGTGATGACATCGAAGAATTCCTTCTGAACATTGATGAAGCATTAATGTTTACAATAATCAATAACAATGTTATTGAAAAAATAGAAAAACCAATTGCTAAACAACATGTTGAATAATTTAATGCACCCAAAATGCACATTTGAAATACTAAAATTATACACCAGATGAGTGTCTTTTTTTTATTTTTTTTATATATATTTATTACATTTTATTAGCCAACATGAAAGGTGGACCGAATATTGGCTTAACCCATGTCCGTCCCATCAATCTGACCGTCCACCCACATTTCCTTATAAACACTCTACAGGCCACAAAAACTTGCTGAAATTGTTCGTTATCACTCAAAAACAAACCCTTATTGAAAATAAAACAAATCAAAAAATATCTCATGTAAATTATTTCCCTTGTTCTTAAATTTTTTAACTCATTAACATTCTACATAATACAATTCTTGATTAATTTACACACCACACACGGTACTAAAAAAGTTTATTACGATCCAAAAATAAACCCTATTAATAAATTATTGACCTTGTTTTTTAAAACCATGTTCATTTTTTAGCTTATTAACACTACGGACACTACAAATCATTGTGAAATAAATGTATGACTTAACGTTGAATATTTCATTTTTGTGATAGTTCCTGTTACGCATAAGTTTCTTATTCAAACCTGCCAATGGGTGTATGTTACCTTGCCAAATAGGCTAGCTTTATTTAATTATGTACTTATGTTTGATCTGTTACAAATAAATGTATATTGTTTTACAATACATTTGTGTTTTGTTTTCAGTGGTGTATTTTTAAAAAAAGTCCACTACCATCAATGGCTATCTTGCCTATCTTCTAATACTTTCATTTGTGAGGTCTGTCTACTTCCGTTATAACAATCTTCCAAAGAATCAAACCTGCTCAACTTTAGACTGTTCTTGCACATGATGTAATTATCGTAGAAGGTTGATTTTTTCAGCGACTTTTGCATTTTCCTACATTTGCAAAGTCCCACTCTGTGCCACGTGTGGCTCTAGTTGTGGGACTTTGCTACGGCAAAGTCCCAGTTTGTTATCGAAATGTCAATTCTTTTTTTTTTTTTTTTTTTTCGATTTTTACACACCTTCCTGAGCTTAGACTACAATAGTTGCAGCAACCTTTCAACATTCACGAACCTTAGATATAGGCGACGATGTGCATAAATATATTTTGGATCTTTTTTGCAAAACCGGAAGTGCCACAGTTCAATATGTGCAAGAATAGATAATCGGCTCTAGAAGTCGTATTTTTGGGTCGATTTTCTTTGGGTTTGCATTTTTGGAATCTACTGTTAAAATCTGAAAGAATAGCAGTTTCAAAATTTCAAAATTCGAAAATTTGTCGCAGACATTTTTTTTGCCAAATTTTGCATTTTTTTCATTTTTTTTGCTTTTTGTCTGATTAATCTGAAAAAAATTGAGCAAAGACAGTTTAAGAAAGTAAACAAAACGGTACAGTCAAATTTTCAATTTCACTTCCGGTTAAACAG
>NW_008709025.1:52521-54242 GCF_000327385.1 Lottia gigantea
AAGGTCAAAGGTCATTGACCTTAGCTATCAGTTAATACTTTGACATTTGACCTCTGACATGTACTTCCGGTTTTATAGCTTTCCGAAAACAGCCAAATTGGCAACTTTGGACTGCTCTAGCACGTGACCTAATTAACCTAGAGGGTTAATTTTTTCGGATTCTTAATGTGCTTTTCATGCTCTTTCAAGTGAATTATAACAATCGTTTTTTAAAGCAAAATTGAAATTCGTGAATTTTTCAAATTTGAGTTTTTTTTACCATATTTCTGTTTCTTTGAGCTTGGTGTGTATATATCTTATGATCTATTTTATGTAGAACTTTGAAACTTGCAACACTACAAGACAATTTGAATATGAATTAACCTATGACAAAAAAGTTGAGGTGGGCGTGGCACATCCGGGTGGAATTACTAATTGTTTACATTTTGGGAAAGGGGCATAACTCGCATAGGATACATTTGTTCAAAAAGGAACTTTGCACACAATTACCTCATTATTTTGGCCAGTTTGTGTTAATAGGTCAATTGTTTCAGCTTTATAGTTCCAAAAAAGGAACGGGTTTTGAAATTTCCATATTTTCAATTTTCTATTTTGACCTTTATTGACTCTTGTTGACCTATATCTTTTGACCTGTATGATGTAGAAGCTTTAAATTTGGGATACTACATAACGTTCAGAATATCAATTAACCTATGGAAAAGAAATTGAGGTGGGCGTAGTACATCCGGGTTAAATTACTCATTATTGACAATTTTGACAAGGGACTTAACTCGCAACGTATACATTTGTTCAAAATGGAACTTTGCATACAATTACTTCATCCGTTGAGCCACGTTGTCTTAGAAGTTCGATTGTTTCAGCTTTATAGTTCAAAAAAAGGAACAGGTTTTGAAAATTCAAAATTTTCAATTTTTGACCTTGACCTTTTTTGACCCTGATTTTTGTAGGATCAAAGGTCATTCAAATTGGTTGTCTATTTATACTTTTATATTTGCTGTCCTATCTCAACTTCCGGTTTTATAGCCGTATATATTCAAAAATTTTGATGACTTGTATCTCGTAACCTTGACCTTTGTTGACCCTCTCCCTTTCAATGTTAAATGTCATTGACCTTGGCTATCTTCTGATACTTTCATTTGTGAGGTCTGTCTACTTCCGTTATACCAATCTTCCAAAGAATTCTTCTCAACTTTAGACTGCTCTTGCGCGTGATGTAATTATCGTAGAAGGTTGATTTTTTCAGAGTCTTTTGCAATTTGCTATATTGGCAAAGTCCCATTCTGTGCCACGTGTGGCTCTAGTTGTGGGACTTTGCTTTCAGCAAAGTCCCAGTTTGTTATCGAATTGTCAATTCTTTTTTTTTTTTTTTTTTTTCGATTTTTACACACCTTCCTGAGCTTAGACTACAATAGTTGCAGCAACCATTCAACATTCACGAACCTTAGATATAGGCGACGATGTGCATAAATATATTTTGGATCTTTTTTGCAAAACCGGAAGTGCCACAGTTCAATATATGCAAGAATAGATAATCGGCTCTAGAAGTCGTATTTTTCGGTCGATTTTCTTTGGGTTTGCATTTTTGGAATCTACTGGCAAAATCTGAAAGAATAGCAGTTTCAAAATTTCAAAATTCGAAAATTTGTCGCAGACATTTTTTTTGCCAAATTTTGCATTTTTTTCATTTTTTTTGCTTTTTGTCTGATTAATCTAAAAAAATG
>NW_008709025.1:54292-56935 GCF_000327385.1 Lottia gigantea
CTTATGAATGGATGAATTAATCAGCCTATATGAATGAATGAATGAATCTTCCGTATGGATGAATGAATGGATGAATGGATGAATGAATCTATCCTAAAATAAAGTCTGAAGACACCACAGTCAATGACATTAAGTAGTCATTTCCTACTCGCCCTGTTTAAAAATGGGTTGAAATTTTTCAATATGGCTACATCATTTCATCTTCAATATTTGGTGATTTGCTTATTGTATGTATTCAGTGATTTCGGTGAGTTCCTTTCTTTTTGCGTCTGTGGGTGCAGCAGTTTGGCTCTTTTAAGGATCTTCTGGTATCTGCAAGGGTAAAATTCTTCGTTAGCCTATAGGCATTCATCCTCAAGCAAAGACGAACTTCGTACTTATACATTGACTGCAATAGCAACCTTTCTTATATCTCAGAAGTTTGCTAATGCGGAGGTTTGATTGGATTGTACCCTTGAAAATACAACCAATCAGAGACGCAAAGTCTGTGAACTAAATGCCATTATGGTTACGATACAACTTTTTCTGTCGAAGGCTATGATTGGCTGTATTCCCCTGCGTATAATCCAATCAATTCGTTGTATTCGGCGATACAAGAATAGTGGCTATTGCAATATAAGTTATAAATTCGTATTAGTTTGTTATTGTGATGGATATTGAGGATTGGTTGCTTCGATCCGATGGGTAATTATACCAATTTGAAATGTTTGTACTAGGCTACGCATGTAGAATAAGTGTTTTTAATTATTCTGTTATAGGCTGCCTATCATATGATGGAAGAACAGTGGGTCCAGCTATAGCTACAGTAGAAACTAAGAAAGACACTGTATCTATTCGACTACAGCGAGTTACCCCGTCTGTTCTCTACAAGAAATTTAGCAATGATATCAAGGGAGAGATCTATGTAATTTATTAATTCATTATGCTATTGCTCAACTGGATCAGTGGACCCAAATGGGTTGAGTTGAGACCGCCTGGGAAATCCCCTTTTCAACACATGCTTTCCTTCAGACCCTCTGTATGTCAACTTAATGCCTGTTAATGGACTTTTTTAAAGGTTTTTTGTCTCGATGTTATAGAACTATAAGGTCACAAAAAACCGGTGTTTCAATATAGAAGCTTTTAAAGTACATGTTTACACTCATTTTGAACCCCCTACCTTTAATAGATTTACAAATATTATAAATATATTAAAAGGTCACCTATTCATTGATAACAAAGTGTCTATTTTGTAGATATGATCTTTCTGGCGTGAGGTTTTGCCTTCATCCTAAAAAGTAAATTTCAAGAAAAAAGTCAGTAATGGCCCTATAGTTCTATGACAACGATATATATATATTGGTAGTTGAGCCTGTCATAGTGTCAATACTTCTCTTGACATCTTGTACGAAGCTTTTTGGGTTTGCAATGGGACATTTTGCCATATCACAGTGGCATAAGCCAACTCTTTTTTTTTTCGCTTTCAAACTTCCACAGTCTGTATGTAGCATGTGATCTGCGTTTATTGTTTTTCAAGTGGTCCCTTTTCCATGCCAGTGCCCCTAACCTGCGTCACTGCACTGGTTAGAAAGGAATTGTCTAACTCACTGAGACCCCCTCCCCCCTTCCATTCCCCGGCGTTATTGGTTTATGTCACAACTCAGATATTATAGTGAATAAGCAATGCAAACCTTTCTTTGTAGAGTTCTAATTTAGAAGGAACTATTAAAGAAGCAAAGAGGAATGGATACAGTGGACTAACGTTCGACTATCGTAATAATATGTACTATGTGATACATACAGAGACTGACAGAGCCGTGGGCAATATCCTGGTAAGTATAATCATCCACCCTAGTCACAGAGGCCGTGTTTTCTGTATTGTCTAATTTGGTTACCATCCGATATGGGAAGACATGAGCAATACAGTGACAGTACACCTAATTTATAAAGAAAAAAGAAAGCATTCTGTTTACATTATAACAACTAACGGGAACAATGACTGGTTAAAAATGTATGCAACGTTTCGACATGTTTCTCCCGTCTCCCTCAACCACATATAGCTATATTACCCTCTCGAAAGACCCTGTTTGGTGACAAGCATGTTTTATCTCATTCATGATACCAGAGCACTACTACTTGTAGCAATTTACAAACTGAATATTCAAACTAAAAATTTTCATTATGTAAATTGTAGGGATTCTATGCGTCTGGAAATCACGAAGAGAGCCCAGGTCCTATTCTACTATATTCTGGATTATCTCCAACTGTTAAATGTAAGTTTTTATCAACGATAAACTAAAAATACATTCTACATTGCTTTAAATACCACCAACATATAATGCAGTCCTCTGTCTTACAACTATTTACAATCTTAGAACATAGTGTTTAAAGATGGATTCCCTTATTTTCATTTATGAAAATGAAAATGCTAATACTTATATGAATAGAAAGTAGAGGTGTTCTAATGACTTGGAAAAATACCGGTTTGTCTCACATGTCCATAATTAATTCATAATTAGCTAAATTAGAAGAGAATTCCCAGCAGAATTCCCATGGGTGACCGATCAAGAAAGGTCACAAAGTCTTTTTTGTTTATCCAGACTGTTCATACATGATTGGTTAAAACTCTAAATTATATGCAATAAGAACATAATGATATGATTA
>NW_008709025.1:59256-62448 GCF_000327385.1 Lottia gigantea
AATTAATCACAAGTTGGTAATCCCACCGTATATAACCTACTATCTGAACCCGCCGCATCTTGTACATTTATAGTATTGTGGTCATTTACCTGTGTATTTTTAAACAAATTTTTTGTATTGTATTGTCTCCATGGCCAGAATTATTATTATTATTATTATTATTATCATTATTAGTGTCAGAAGCATTGTAACTTAGTATTTTTCATCATTATCGTAAACTCTCAATAATAAAGTTTTAGGTTGGTTGAAGTTATTGCATTAACATCTGGCAGTTATCTGTCCAGCTGAATCTGTCTCTGTAATGAATGGTCGATGTCGTCGTGTCTTCTGGGGCGAGCCTGTTTATTTAGCAGTGATGTGTCAAGGGATAGTAATTTTTCTATTATTATAGTCCATAGATTTAGAAACTCATGAGGATAATAACTAACAACGGCTATATTGTGTATTGGATGGCCAACATGATACATTGTATTATCATTTTGAATACATATCTTATGAATTTGTTGTATCATTGACATTTGTTTACAAACACTTTTAGTCCGGAACATCTAGCCTCTGATGTTTATATTACCATAATCACGTGATCACATGACAATCTTGACTTAGTGCCGGTATAAAATGGCAGTCGTTCAGTACCATGATGTGTTGCAGAGCCTCAGCGGAACTTTCACAGTAGAATGTTTGTTGGTAGAACTGACTAGAATAAGATGATTGAGATACACCCTAAAATCTCTACTGTTTAAACACGAGTAAAAACAATACTATTTATTGATACCAGTCTTGCTTTAAGGTGGTTGTTTGAAGAAATATTCAATATTTTAAGAATTATGGTTACCGAATACAGTTTAACAATAAACAAAATCGTAATTAAATAAACAAAAATAGTAATTAAAAACAAACTTAATGATACTCCAGAATAACATAATCGATAATTAGTAAACTTAAATCATTATTCTAATGAAAAATGAATAAATAATTTAATGTGCTAAACGAATGACTGAAACCCTGAATACCATTTATAAATATTATAGTTCTAGTTTCATTCATTGTTCAGTCATCGGAACTATTTTAAAAAAAAAATAAAATGCACCAGTCATCTCATTGATCTAAAATTAAATCTCACCGCCTTCAAAATATATTGATCTCAAATCTGACATGGTGTGTTATTAGATTTAATTTATTGTAGAAACTTTAAAGGTAGACCTACACGTTTGCTATCCGTTTGACCGATTACACCTCGGTCCTTGACACGGAAATTTTTTTTGCTTAGCTAAACAGTAATAGTGTTCACAGCTAAACGTCGAAATTTGAGCCTTTAAATCCACGTGTGTATGGAAAGTAAAAATGGCGACTCGTCTTTTCACCAATAAGATTACATATTCATCAATGGTGTCATAACTTAACAACACAATCTCTGTTTATTACGATCAATCTAAAAAGCTGAATGATTAGTGAAAAACGTTTAAAAATATTAAGTGTTGATATACACAATTGAAATATAGTACTTATAGTACTGTTTTGCAGTAAATATAAGCGCTAAATTTGAGAAAATATCGAGCTATTATTCGGACGAACACCGAAACGTCTTAAAGTAGACCATTTAACTATTTATTTTTACCAATTAAAGTTTATATTTTTTATATTGTTTATAATGAATAATGAATACTATACAAACAGTTCTTTCAATACTATCTGTTATAACAAGTTTCTGTAATAAACCTTTATTGATTATTGTTTGCATAATTTCAATCATATCATTGATTCAAGTTAAATCTAGTCAACCATCAAAAATATTTTTTATCATATAGACATTTATATATAAAACAAGCAATGAATCGCTTTGTGCATATCAGAATTCAAAATCATCTCAACTTATAGGTAAAATAGTGTATTTAATTACTGTAAACTGAAAAGAAGAATTATGGGCCTCTTATTCAGTTTTTTATTGGGCGCTCCGGCTTCTTGACAATCTTATAAAATTGCAAATAGGAAATCGAAATTGAAATATCAAATCGGTAGGTGTGTATGTATCTACAAACACTGTGAACGTATGGTTAGATCGTATTTTCAAGAATTGTAGACGTATTGGATAGATCGTATCTACAAGAACTGTAGACTTATTGGATATATCGTATCTACAAACACTGTGAACGTATAGGATAAATCGTATCTACAAGAACTCTTTACCTATCAGATAGATCGGACCCACAAGAACTGTGAACTTATCCGATATATCGGATCTACAAGAACTGTGAACAAAGTGGATAAATCGTATCTACAAACACTGTGAACGCATCGGATAGATCGTATCTACAAGAACTGTAGACGTATTGGATATATCGAATCTACAAGAACTGTAGACGTATTACATACGTCGTATCTACAAGAACTGTAGGCGTATTAGATATATCGTATCTACAAGAACTGTGAACTTATCGGATAAATCGTATCTACAAGAACTGGGAACGTATCGGATAAATCGTATCTACAAGAACTGTGAACGTATCGGATATATCGAATCTACAAGAACTTTAGGCCTATTAGATAGATCGTATCTACAAGAACTGTAGGCGTATTGGATATATCGAATCTACAAGATCTATAGACGTATCGGATATATTGTATCTACAAGAACTGTGAACGTATCGGACATATCGTATCTACAAGAACTGTGAACGTATCGGATAGATCGTATCTACAAGAACTGTTAACTTATCGGACATATCGTATCTACAAGAACTGTTAACTTATCGGACATATCGTATCTACAAGAACTGTTAACTTATCGGATATATCGTATCTACAAGAACTGTTAACTTATCGGACATATTGTATCTACAAGAACCGTGAACGGATCGGACATATCGTATCTACAAGAACTGTAGATGTATCGGTTGAAAATTTTTTTCCTCGGGTAAAATGAAAATATATAACAAATTCGCCATGTTGAGACTCTGTTTCTTGATTTTGCCTCTACGAGCTGCCATTATATCTCTGAAGCCTTACTCTCCTTTTACCGGTTTTACTGACTTAAATTACAGAAACTCCAAAGTTGTGTGGGTAAAAGCCGAGGGTGTTGGAAAATTTGGATTATTCAGTGAAGCAAACAACGAAAGTTTAGTTTACGAAGTGACTTTTGGTAGCGGACGTAATACAGAATCTAAGATTGTGGATAGTTTTGGTACTCCAGTA
>NW_008709025.1:62498-67444 GCF_000327385.1 Lottia gigantea
GTGTATATGGAAAGTAAACATGACGACTCGTCTTTTTTCTTGATACGCCCATAACATTACATATTCATCAGTGGACTTACCTGGTGTCATAACTAAACAACATGATCCCTGTTTACTACGATCAATCTATAAAACTGAATATTTAGTGAAAAACGCTTAAAAATATTAAGCGTTTTTCAATATCTCCCTTCAGTTTTATGAATTTTGGATTGATCAGATTATTGAGAGATTCTGTTGTAAAGTTATTACACCAGCTATGTTCACTGATGAAAATAGACTGATTTTGGTCAAGTTAAAGACTTCAATTTTTGTGGTTATCTGAGAGGTATTATTCTTTTAAAGTTAAACCTCGTCGCCATCAAAGTTAGTTGATCTGTAATCCGACAGAATGTGTTATTGAATCAAATCATTTTATTTTGAATAAACTTTGAATAGATTTTAAGGGACAGTCTGGTATTTCAAGTCGGGTGGGAAAGTAAATCAATTTAAACAATAAACCGGGATCTAGAGAAATAAGTCATTACCTAATCGGAAAGTCTTAGCCACAAGCATCTTGTCGATGACTTTTAGAGCGCCAAAACTACATTACGTGAACCTTTAAAATACCTTATGTTTTTTTTTTGCCTTAGATAGCATAGTACTGTTTAACAGTAAAACAAGCGCCGAATTGAGAAAATATCGAGCTATTATACGGACCAACACCGAAAGTAGACCATTTAACTATATATTTTTACCAAGTTTATATTTTTTAAATTGTTTATGATGAATAATGAATACTATACAAACAGTTCTTTCAATATTATCTGTTATAACAAGTTTCTGTAATAAACTCTTATTGATTATTGTTTGCATAATTTCAATCATATCATTGGTTCAAGTTAAATCTAGTCAACCATCAAAAATATGTTTAATCATATAGACATTTATATATAAAACAAGCAATGAATCGCTTTGTGCATATCAGAATTCAAAATCATCTCAACTTATAGGTAAAATAGTGTATTTAATTACTGTAAACTGAAAAGAAGAATTATGGGCCTCTTCTTCGGTTTTTTATTGGGCGCTCCGGCTTCTTGACAATCTTATAAAATTGCAAATAGGAAATCGAAATTGAAATATCAAATCGGTAGGTGTGTATTTATCTACAAACACTGTGAACGTATGGTTAGATCGTATTTTCAAGAATTGTAGACGTATTGGATAGATCGTATCTACAAGAACTGTAGACTTATTGGATATATCGTATCTACAAACACTGTGAACGTATAGGATAAATCGTATCTACAAGAACTCTTTACCTATCAGATAGATCGGACCCACAAGAACTGTGAACTTATCCGATATATCGGATCTACAAGAACTGTGAACAAAGTGGATAAATCGTATCTACAAACACTGTGAACGCATCGTAGACGTATTGGATATATCGAATCTACAAGAACTGTAGACGTATTACATACGTCGTATCTACGAGAACTGTAGGCGTATTAGATATATCGTATCTACAAGAACTGTGAACTTATCGGATAAATCGTATCTACAAGAACTGTGAACGTATCGGATAAATCGTATCTACAAGAACTGTGAACGTATCGGATATATCGAATCTACAAGAACTTTAGGCGTATTAGATAGATCGTATCTACAAGAACTGTAGGCGTATTGGATATATCGAATCTACAAGATCTATAGACGTATCGGATATATTGTATCTACAAGAACTGTGAACGTATCGGACATATCGTATCTACAAGAACTGTGAACGTATCGGATAGATCGTATCTACAAGAACTGTTAACTTATCGGACATATCGTATCTACAAGAACTGTTAACTTATCGGACATATCGTATCTACAAGAACTGTTAACTTATCGGATATATCGTATCTACAAGAACTGTTAACTTATCGGACATATCGTATCTACAAGAACCTTGAACGGATCGGACATATCGTATCTGCAATAACTGTTAACTTAAGAACTGTAGATGTATCGGTTGAAAATTTTTTTCCTCGGGTAAAATGAAAATATATAACAAATTCGCCATGTTGAGACTCTGTTTCTTGATTTTGCCTCTACGAGCTGCCATTATATCTCTGAAGCCTTACTCTCCTTTTACCGGTTTTACTGACTTAAATTACAGAAACTCCAAAGTTGTGTGGGTAAAAGCCGAGGGTGTTGGAAAATTTGGATTATTCAGTGAAGCAAACAACGAAAGTTTAGTTTACGAAGTGACTTTTGGTAGCAGACGTAATACAGAATCTAAGATTATGGATAGTTTTGGTACTCAAATAAAGTATACGGGAGCTCTCTTATTTGAAGGCGATTATTTCCATACACGTTGGATCCAGTGGACAAATTTCACAATTTCTGCAGGTTCTGGCACAGTTCCAGGTGAAAACACAGCATTCACTTTAACTCGTGTGGAAACTCAACCAATTCGGTTTGTGGCTGTCCGTACAAAGAAATATAAAGTCATGGCTATCCTTGATCTGTCTTGTAGTAAAATTCCTCTCGATATATAATTTATAATAAATGTATAAAGATTAATTGGATTCTTATTGTGTTATCATGCTGTACACATTTGTTTATGTTTCTGATACACAATCTTCATCAGGACATTTCTGGAATGGGATCAGCTTTCAGAAGTGAACTGCGAGCAAAGTGAACTATTTTACTGAACAGAAAAGACCAATCGACAACAAGATTATGTGAAGCTAATATTACCGATATTATCTGAACTCTGTGACATATTTGAGTTTTTGTAGCCTCTACATCTTGTGGTGATGTATTCGTGAATTTTTAAATAAATCGTACATTGAAATATTGTCTAATTGTTTGTATTGTATTGTTCCTGTGGCCTGAATTTTAGACTGGATTATGTCACCTTGGACATAATTTTGACTCCAGTAAAATACAGAATTGTTTATTATTATTATTATTATTATTATTATTATTATTCTTATTCGTGTGGCAATGTTGAATCTATATGTCATCGAATAAAACATGTCATACAGAAAACCAAACTGACCATACATAATCCGACTCAAGTTGAAAATAAGGCCATTAAAAAATCCCAACATCTCAATCGTGCCAGCAGATAAATGGACAGACGGATCATTTTTTGCCCAATCGTACCTTAATCTGAGAAACGGGATTTTTTTTTTTAGCTAAGCCAATCATTAATAGTGTTCATAGCTCGCCGTCAAAATTTGAGCCTTCAAATCCATCTGTGAATTTTTCGCGTTTGAATATTACATTTTTTTTTATATTTCTTGTACGTTTGAAGACTTTTTACATATATTCAAAAACTCAAATCAAACCCAAAAATGGTGCATCTGTCCTTTTTTAAATGCAGAATTAGATCACCTACGTAATGTCTTTATAATCAATAATGATTATCCATTTAATTATTGAATTGGTTAAGGACACAATAAACAGAACTATCGACCAACGAAACTAACCTACCCAGAAAATGATAATGATAATCCCTTACATTGGAACTGTTAGCCACCAGATTAAAAGAATTATTACAAATAATCGACATGGTCTTTAAAAGCCAGTCAACCCCTAATCTGTTCTTTAATCACTTTATTTGTTAATTATTGTGTTTTTTTGTAAGCTAATTAATTATTAATTACATCGTGGTGCTTCTTCATCCATTAATGCTTAGCATATTGTCTTTTATCTATTGTTATTGTTGTTATCTATCACTAATCTTAGGGAGTTATAGATCCCAGCTTTAACTATATATATACTTGTTGTTCTTATTCTGTCATTATTATTTTGTGCTTGATAAAAATTTCTTATTTATTTTCCGTAAGGCTGAATCTGTGAATCTGTATTGGTAATGAATGGTTGATTCGTTGTGTCTTCATGGGAGAGGTTGTTTCCGGTATTTAGCAGTGATTTGTCAAGTGATAGTAATATTACGACCTGAATGTTGTCTTTAGGGAGGATGATATATTGTGATTGATTGCCCAAGGAGAAATTTTTATTATCATTTTGAATTTGTTGTATCATTGACTTTGTTTACAAACCCTTGTAGTACCGAACGACCAGCCTCTGATTTTTTTATTATCAGAATCACGTGATCACGTGACAATATTGACATAGTGCCGTTATACAATGACTGCCATTCAACACCATGATGTGTTGCAGAGCCCCAGCGGAACTTTCACGATAGAATGTTTGTTGATACAATTGACTAGAAATAAGAAGATTTCTATAAGTTTTCTATAAGCTCAAGCAGGTGATTTTGATGGCTAGTCACCTGGAATAGGGTCCAAGAGACATTATACCATTAACATAGAAGACAGCACCACTTCTTCACGCTTTTAATATGTAGAAATATCCCCCATAATCCGCTTCCACTCAAACATGCGAAATAACAATACTATTTATTGATACCAGTCTTGCATTTCTCTTTTACGGTGGTTGTATGGAGAAATATTGAATATTTTTAGAATAATGGTTACCGAATACTTCGGTGGCTCACATACGACATTTTCCTGTTTTTATTTTGAATTAATAACCTTAATTATCACCTAAGTGAAATTTAAAGTTTTTAAATAACAATTTCAGGAATTATCACCTAATTTTCACCTTTTCATTATTATAATTCATGTTTTTATTTTAAAATTAAAAGTGAAATATGTGGTATGTGAGCCACCGTAGAATTCAGTTTAACAATAAACAAAATCTTAATTAAATAAACAAAAATATTTTTATTTCATTTTTATTTGTGAATAATGATTTAAGATTTATGTTATTCTGAAGTACCATTAAGTTTGTTTTGAATGACTGAATCCCGAATACTACTTCTACTTCTAGTTTCATTCATTGTTCAGTCATCGGAACTATTTTTATTAGAAAAGAAAATGCATCAGTCATGTCATTGATTTAAAATTAACTTCGAAATTTAAGCCTTTAAATCAACGTGTATA
>NW_008709025.1:70596-71414 GCF_000327385.1 Lottia gigantea
TGGATATATTTTTACTGAGAGGGTAGTAGGTTTATAGATTTGTATCGTGTATCTGAATGTAGGGAACAGTAGGCTATAGAAGAAAATGTTCTGAATATTCAGAACAAAGGCACGCAGGGTTATCTCTAACGTGTCTAAGAAATTTATGACCATTAAGGTGACTACAGGAAAGACGAAGACGGCCATGATAAATTAGATATTTTTAGAATCTCACCGCCCTCAAAATATATTGATCTCAAATCTGAGAAGGTGTGTTATTTAGGTTTAATTCATTGTAGAAACTTTAAAGGTAGGCCTTCACGAAAGCTAACTTAAAGATGGCTCTATTTTGTTATTAACCCTGTTTAATGTTACTTTTGATGATTGATTTTATTGATCAAGTTTGTTATCGAAATGTCAATTCTTTTTTTTTTTTTTCGAAATTTACACACCTTCCTGAGCTTAGACTACAATAGTTGCAGCAACCATTCAACATTCACGAACCTTAGATATAGGCGACGATGTGCATAAATATATTTTGGATCTTTTTTGCAAAACCGGAAGTGCCACAGTTCAATATGTGCAAGAATAGTTAATCGGCTCTAGAAGTCGTATTTTTCGGTCGATTTTCTTTGGGTTTGCATTTTTGGAATCTACTGGCAAAATCTGAAAGAATAGCAGTTTCAAAATTTCAAAATTCGAAAATTTGTAGCAGACATTTTTTTTGCCAAATTTTGCATTTTTTTCATTTTTTTTGCTTTTTGTCTGATTAATCTGAAAAAAATTGAGCAAAGACAGTTTAGAAAGTAACAAAATGGTACAGTAAAATTCAATTCACT
>NW_008709025.1:75451-77450 GCF_000327385.1 Lottia gigantea
TCGGACATAATGGCTCATCCGATTTAATGATTTTGGTGTCAAATGAAAGAAGATAAAAAAAAAACATGACATTAGGAAGCCGTTTTTCGATTCTCAATTTTGCTTTTTTGCAACATCCGGTTGAATTTTTTCAAAGTTTGAAGGGTCATATCTCGTGATCTTGAACTTTGATGACCTTGACCTTTATAAGGTCAAAGGTCATTGACCTTAGCTATCAGTTAATACTTTGACATTTGACCTCCGACATGTACTTCCGGTTTTATAGCTTTCCGAAAACAGCCAAATTGGCAACTTTGGACTGCTCTAACACGTGACCTAATTAACCTAGAGGGTTAATTTTTTCGGATTCTTAATGTGCTTTTCATGCTCTTTCAATTGAATTATAACAATCGTTTTTTAAAGCAAAATTGAAATTCGTGAATTTTTCAAATTTGAGTTTTTTTTTACAATATTTCTGTTTCTTTGAGCTTGGTGTGTATATATCTTATGACCTATTTTATGTAGAACATTGGAACTTGGAACACAACAAGACAATTTGATTATGAATTAACCTATGACAAAAAAATTGAGGTGGGCGTGGCACATCCGGGTGGAATTACTAATTGTCTACATTTTGGGAAAGGGGCATAACTCGCATAGGATACATTTGTTCAAAAAGGAACTTTGCACACAATTACCTCATTATTTTGGCCAGTTTGTGTTAATAGGTCAATTGTTTCAGCTTTATAGTTCCAAAAAAGGAACGGGTTTTGAAATTTCCATATTTTCAATTTTCTATTTTGACCTTTATTGACTCTTGTTGACCTATATCTTTTGACCTGTATGATGTAGAAGCTTTAAATTTGAGATACTACATAACATTCAGAATATCAATTAACCTATGCAAAAGAAATTAAGGTGGGCGTAGCACATCCGGGTTAAATTACTCATTATTGACAATTTTGACAAGGGACTTAACTCGCAACGTATACATTTGTTCAAAATGGAACTTTGCATACAATTACTTCATCCGTTGAGCCACGTTGTCTTAGAAGTTCGATTGTTTCAGCTTTATAGTTCAAAAAAAGGAACAGTTTTTGAAAATTCAAAATTTTCAATTTTTGACCTTGACCTTTTTTGACCCTGATTTTTGTAGGATCAAAGGTCATTCAAATTGGTTATCTATTTATACTTTTATATTTGCTGTCCTATCTCAACTTCCGGTTTTATAGCCGTATATATTTAAAAATTTTGATGACTTGTATCTCGTAACCTTGACCTTTGTTGACCCTCTCCCTTTCAATGTTAAATGTCATTGACCTTGGCTATCTTCTGATACTTTCATTTGTGAGGTCTGTCTATTTCCGTTATAACAATCTTCCAAAGAATTCTTCTCAACTTTAGACTGCTCTTGCGCGTGATGTAATTATAGTAGAAGGTTGATTTTTTCAGAGTCTTTTGCAATTTGCTACATTTGCAAAGTCCCACTCTGTGCCACGTGTGGCTCTAGTTGTGGGACTTTGCTACGGCAAAGTCCCAGTTTGTTATCGAAATGTCAATTCTTTTTTTTTTTTTTTTTTTTCGATTTTTACACACCTTCCTGAGCTTAGACTACAATAGTTGCAGCAACCATTCAACATTCACGAACCTTAGATATAGGCGACGATGTGCATAAATATATTTTGGATCCTTTTTGCAAAACCGGAAGTGCCACAGTTCAATATGTGCAAGAATAGATAATCGGCTCTAGAAGTCGTAATTTTGGGTCGATTTTCTTTGGGTTTGCATTTTTGGAATCTACTGTTAAAATCTGAAAGAATAGCAGTTTCAAAATTTCAAAATTCGAAAATTTGTCGCAGACATTTTTTTTGCCAAATTTTGCATTTTTTTCATTTTTTTTGCTTTTTGTCTGATTAATCTGAAAAAAATTGAGCAAAGACAGTTTAAGAAAGTAAACAAAACGGTACAGTCAAATTTTCAATTTCACTTCCGGTTTAAACAGGAAATCGATGTTCACTTC
>NW_008709025.1:78476-79283 GCF_000327385.1 Lottia gigantea
CTGACTGTGGTAGTGAGTCATATGCAGTGTCAGAATACAGTGATCATTTCTTACTACCTCTAGCATGTCAACATCGCGCCTAGCTTAAAGACACAACCGATTTTGTCAATAAAATAAACAATGTTCGAGTTCCCTCTAATGCTATTTTAATTTCTATCGATGTTTCTTCTATGTATACCAATATCGATAACACTACTGGTCTAACGGCAGTTCGTAAAGCTTTTAATAGAAACCCAGATCCAAACAGACCCGACGATGCAATTCTACAGCTTTTAGAGATTTGTCTTAGTCGAAACGATTTCACATTTAATGGTAAAACATATTTACAGGGACAGCAATGGGCAAACGATTCGCCCCTTCGTACGCAAACCTTTTCATGGCAGAGTGGGAACGTGAGGTGTTGCCCCCTCTGTCCATTTGACCCACTTTTTTACGGACGCTTTTTGGATGACATTTTTATGGTTTGGACTTATTCTATCGAACAGTTTTTGGGAATTCTTTGAAATTCTCAACAACCACCATCCTTCTATCAAACTAACCGCAAACGTGAGTGACAAAAGCATAGACTTTCTCGATACCACAGTCTTTAAGGGAGATTCCATAGCAGAAACAAATAAACTGGATATTAAAGTGTATTTCAAAGAAACTGATACTCATCAACTCTTGCACAAGAGCTCCTTTCACCCAAAACATACCTTTTCTGGTATAATTAAGTCACAAGTTGTACGATTTCATCGAATTTGTACAAGATCTTCTGATTTCAACCAAGCCTGTACGATTGTTTTCTCAAAACTGAAAGAGCGTGGG
>NW_008709025.1:79333-80173 GCF_000327385.1 Lottia gigantea
CCATCCGGGTTGAATTACTAATTGTTTACATTGTGGGCTGGGGCATAACTCGCATAGGATGCGTTTGTTCAAAAAGAGACTTTGCACACAATTACCTCATCCTTTTGGCCAGTTTGTGTTAACAGCTCAGTTGTTTCAGCCTTATAGTTCCAAAAAAGGAACGGGTTTTAACATTTGGATATTTTCATTTTTCGATTTTGACCTTTGTTGACGTTTGTTGACCTATATCTTTTGACCTATATTATGTAGGAGCTTTACATTTCGAACATAACGTAACATTCTGAATATCAATTAACCTATGCAAAAAAAATTGAAGTGGGCGTGGCACATCCGGGTTATATTACTTATTATTGACATTTTTGGCCAGGGGCTTAACTCGCAAAGTATTCATTTGTTCAAAATGGAACTTTGCATACAATTACCTCATATATTCAGCCACTTTGTCTTAGAATTTCATATGTTTTTGCTTCATAGTTCAAAAAAAGGAACAGGTTTTGGAATTTAAAAATTTTCAATTTTTGACCTTGACCTTTGTTGACCTTGACCTTTCTAACATCAAACGTCATTGGCATTGGCTATCTATTTATACTTTTATATTTGCCGTCCTATGTCAACTTCCGGTTTTATAGTCGTTAGCAATTTGAAATTTTGATGGCGTATATCTCTTGATCTTGACCTTTTTAGACCTTTTCCTTTACAAGATCAAAGGTCATTGACCTTGGCTATCTGCTGATACTTTCATTTGTGAGGTCTGACGTCCACTTCCGGTATTACAATCTTCTAAAAAATGAAAATTTCTCAACTTTACACCGTTCTTGCGCTTGATCTAATTATCGTGGA
>NW_008709025.1:83874-85092 GCF_000327385.1 Lottia gigantea
ATCGGCTCTAGAAGGCGCATTTTTGCATCGATTTTCTTCGGGTTTTCATTTTTACAATCTACCTGTAATTTCTGACCTGATAGCACTTGAAAAATTACGAAATTCGAAAATTCGTCTCTCACTTTTTTCGATCAAATTTTTCGATTTTTTTGCAACTTTTTTGCTTTTGCATCGATTGATCTGAAATTTTAAATGCAAAGAGACTTCAATAATGTTAATAATATGATACAGTCAAATTTTGTACGACATTTCCGATTTTCAACAGGAAAGCGACTGAACTTCAAATCTACTTCCGGTTGAATAACTTCCGGTGTAATTTATGTAGGTCAACAAAATACCGCTGATCTTTGGCAAATAAAATTTTATGGCCGATTTTAAAATAAAATCCAGACCGGAAGTGATACTTTGGCCGCCATATTGAAAAAACACACTTTTGTAAAACTCAAAATGGGGCCTCTCAGGGTAAAAGTTGATATGCTCAAATTTGATGTCAATGTATTCTGCAATCTATTGCGCAAAAAACATTGGGAGCCGAATTTTGAATTCCGCTTTTGCTTTTTTGCAACTTCCGGTTGAAATTTTTTAAAGCTTTAAACGATCACACCATGTGACCTTGACCTTTGATGACGTTGACCTTCATAGGGTCAAAGGTCATTGACCTTGGCTATCATTTGATACTTTGACCTTTGACCTCCGACATGTACTTCCGGTTTTATAGCTATCCGTAAAAAGCCAAATTCGCAACTTTGGACTGCTCTAGCACGTGACCTACTTAACCTAGAGGGTTAATTTTTTCGGTTTCCTAATGTGCTTCTCATGCCCTTTACATAGATATATAACAATCGTTCTTTTAAAGCAAAATTGAAATTCGTGATTTTTCAAATTTGAGGTTTTTTTTACAATATTTGCGTCTTTTTGAGCTTGGTGTATGTATATCTTATGATCTATTTGATGTAGAACCTTGATATTTGGAATACAACTAGACACTTTGAATATGAATTCACCTATGACAAAAAAACTTATGTGGGCGTGGCACATCCGGGATGAATTACCTCATTCTTTTGGCCAGTTTGTGTTAACAGCTCAGTTGTTTCAGCTTTATAGTTTCAAAAAAGGAACGGGTTTTAACATTTGGATATTTTCATTTTTCGATTTTGACCTTTGTTGACTTTTGTTGACCTATATCTTTTGACCTCTATTATGTAGGAACTTGATATT
>NW_008709025.1:85804-87287 GCF_000327385.1 Lottia gigantea
ACATCCATTTCTATTTAATGGGAAATAACTAACATTAACAAAAAAAAAATCATACCACAATTAAATAATGTATGTCTATCTCCTTTCTTAAATATCATTGTCAGCAAATTTTCAGAAAGTTGAGATGCTTAAAGTAGTTTTGTTGTAATTTCGAAATTTTACTTCAACAATGGGGACTGTGGAGTCATTAAGCTTCCTCATTATAATTAACTAAATTTACTAAAGTTACAGACAGGGGAGTGACATTTGTTGTCTGCACAGATTTTCACTGACATATTAGCCCTGTCAGACCCATAGCTAGCAAAGGGTGTCAGTGGGGGACCAAATTTTTCAAGGACAGCTAAAACAAGAATTTCAAGTCATCCAAATTTCAACCTTATATGCCTAAATTTAGGCCATATTGTGATTCAATTATATCCTATTTCCAAAAAAATTCAAAAAAATTCTGAGAGTTTTCACCATGCATAAAAACATACGGTATTGCTGTGGGTTTTATAGAATATATTTGAAAAGTTGTGATGCTTTTATTTCAATATAATTTATTTAAGAAATTTACAAATCCAGACAAATTTAATCTGCATACTTCAATTAATACATTGATCAATTGATTTAATTATGAAGTTAACAGCCTTCTTTGTGCTATTATTGGGGTCAATGGAGATTGGCAACTTCCTGCAGTGTAAAATAAAGTAGATTGATACTTAAGGCCTTGGTTAATTGTTAAATAACACAACAAATGAAATGATACCACAACAATGAAAATGAATTAAGAAATGTCACATATATTTCTAGCCTTTATTATCCAGCTCCCCTTTTATCTACAAACGCTTCCACAAAAAATGGCTTGGAATGGTAGCTTAATGTTTGTAATTGACTGTGTCTACAGTGGCTATTGAATCTGAAACATCAGTTTCAGAAATACACATATTTTAAATTATTTTGTTTAATTTGACAATGTACATGTATTTGAATTTATTTCTTTGATCAAAAAAATGATAAAGAAAACATCAACAAATAAAAAATATCAAATATAAACTGACAAAACCTGTTGCCAATATGTTTTGGCTGTAAACAAACAGTTTGAGGTTAGTTGATTTAATATGGTTAATCATTGTTACCTCCCTTGATAGAGGTTGAAAGCATCCTTACAAACTTCCACACTATTTCCTCATTGTAGTATGATATTTTAACATATTGTTACAATTTCAGCTGGTTCTTAGCCTGTTTTTCATACTTAATTAATGTTTCATAAAATAAGCTGTATTTCTGCTTTAACAATGATGAGTATATTTAAACATTAATCAAAGTGCACTATGTTAAGTTTTTGTCAATAAGGTGCACAATAAAGTAGAAGGTAGACACATTAAAATACTGTAACAATATTGTGTGTTTCTGAAAAATATAGGTGAGTAGTCTACATAGAAATGTTGACATCATTAATTTTTTGTTGACATGAGCTTTTCTTGAGTACAGCATTTACAAA
>NW_008709025.1:90532-94054 GCF_000327385.1 Lottia gigantea
CCATTACCCACCCCCACGCAACAGAGGTAAATGGTCTTCCCTACCCATCTTTTTTCCTTTAAAATACAATAATATATCTGAACTGTTTCTGAAAATAGAAAGTAAATTACAATAACTGAATGTTAACAGCTTCATGATAACTATAATATGTAGGTACAATAGTAATTTTAACACGTTTTAAATTAATACCTGAACTCATATAAACATGATCTAATATTGTATTGCCTTCTGTAGTACTCTCTGTCACTAACTGTTTAAACCTGAATTCTTGAAAACAATCCTTAATAGAACTATGTCCTTCTAATAGATTTTGATTGAAATCTCCCATAATAATATAATGATAACCAGACTCTTGTAACTCAGTCAACAATCGTTCTAATTGAGGCATGAACAATTCTAATCTATATTTTGGTGGTCTATAAATAACAATTACAGAAATATTTTTATCTGGAATATTACAGGCAACATGTTCTATATTTAATTGTCCTAACCTTATTATATTACAAGCTTTATTGTTACTATAATATATTCCTACACCACCATGGTCTTTTTCTTTAAGATTTTTAAAATTAGCACTATCATCATAGCTATTGTGACGAGGTTGATTATAAAATATAAAATTATCCAATCGTACTTTAGCAGGGTTCCTTACATTTTTTAACCAGGTTTCTGTCAAACATATCATATCAGAATTTATAAATCTTTTGTCATGTTTTAAATCTTCTAAATGTGTAGTAAGTCCTTGAACATTAAATAAAATAATATTAAAACTATTATGTTTACGTTGTTCTTCAGGTTGTAAAAATCTTGGCATTTCATTTAAAGCAGATTCAATCTTTTCATCACAAAATATAGCTTTCTCATTAAAATTTTGTATTGTCAATCCTTCTAATGTTTTAACTCGACTTAATGCAACATATGCTTGCCCTGTTTGAAAAATTCTATCTAAAGAAACGACACCTCTATCTAAACTCAAACCTTGTACTTTATGAATAGTTACTGCATAAGCTAGTCGTAATGGAAATTGACGACGAACATCACCTTTAAAATTTATATGTGTACTTTCATGTCTTTCTATAGGTATACTACCTGGTTCAACATTAGGTGGAAGACGATATGTCTGCTTACTCAAACCAACTTTAGCATTGTTAAATTTAACATATATCTTTCTAGGTTTATCATTCTGATCATTTTCAATAAATGTCACAGTACCAAAACTTCCATTAATCAAACCAGCTGAAACATCTAAATTAACAACTAACATTACATTTGATCCAATACCAACTGTTAAATTATCTACAAGTGGTGTATCAGTTGCTTTAACACAAGAATCTTTTAATATCATTCTACCTGATCTAGCATCTTTACTATAGTCTAAAGCCTGAATAGAAATAGAATTGGGACATTTTTCAGTGATCATTCTTGTATTGTAATTATCTACTTGTTGATTTGTAGAAAAAATATGTAAAGAATCATCTTCTACATTAGTCACTCTACTTTGTAACATTTCAATATCTGAAGCCAACATTTCTTCATTTTTCTTTCTTTTTCTAATTCTATTTAAAAGTTGAGCAAAAGCTAAATCATCTTTCTGTCTCATGATTTCTGTCAACTCAATTAGTTTAAAATTTCCATTCCAAATATCTATTACACTATCATGACATAAACTACAAGCTTTAACTGGTTTTAATTGCCACATGTCACCAAAACAAATTACACAGATATTACCAAATAACTCATTATTACTAGTACCTTTAATTTGACATAATCTACCATGAATATAACACAGTAACTTGTGGTCTACCATAGAAATTTCATCTATAATCAGAATTTGTAAATTACGATATTTACACCTCAAAGTATTAACAGTTTCTTGTCCTAATGGTTGATATGGTAATGTAAACTTAGTTCTTATTGACAAACTAGAATGTATAGTACTTGCACCAATTGCAAAAGCCGAAACACCTGTCGGCCCTGTTAATAAGACAGAACAATCATCTAAGTTTTCTGCAGTTTTTGCTAAAATTCTAGAAGCCTCATAATTTATACATTTTATTACATGACTCTTCCCACTTCCAGCGGAACCTGTTATGAACAATCTTAATGGATCAGGATTTTTACCATTTATTTTATCTAAACAATATTGTCGAACTTTATAAAATACTCTGGACTGAATGTCATTTAATGACCTTAATAATGGAATAGCATCACCTTTAGAAATTCCACTGATATTATTTTCAGATCTGATTCTATCACTGTTACCTTTATCAGAAATAATGTCTGGGATTTGTGGCTCTGAATTATCGTCTTGTTCAGTATCATTCTCATTTCGAAATCTTTCAGTTTCTATTCTTTCTACTTCAGTTTCAGGTGCTATACTAGCCCAGGCATCTTGAAAATCACCACAGTTTTCTACAACTTCTGCAATCGATTCAATATCTATATCAGTTTCAAATAGTTCACGATTCTGTTCAACAATTTCTTTTACAGACACAATTTGTCCACAGATTTTTACATGTCCTGATTTATAAAATTCTTCATGTGTTTCGAATTGAGGTGGTTTTAACTGTGTGTCAACACGATAAGGTAAAAATAATTGAAGACTACTGAGGTAATAATTTTCAGGATCTTTTGTCACAGAAAATCTAGCATAACGAACTATAGCAGGTGGAGATCTCGTACGTTTTATAATGAAACCTAAATCATTTTGTAATTCAAAAGCAGGATTTTTCTCTGAACTGATATTAGGATTTTCAGATTTAGACATTAATCTATACTCTGAGCAGAAGGTAGCAATACACATATCATCAAATGGTTTGCCTTTAGGTCTAGCTAAATAACGATCAATTGTGGAAGTCATAAATAAATTATAATCTGACAATGTACCATCTTTTGCTCTACTTTGTAAAACTTTCAGTGGGAGAGTTACTCTTATATTATCCTTACCAGTTGGTATAAACTGAACTTTTCTAGAACATTGTTTTAAAGGTAAACCTAAAACTCTTACAGCACTTTCTGGACCAGAAACTTCTCTAGAATGTAAATAAGTAGTTGATATTTTACGCATACAAGCTTTTGCATCCAAATTATTCTGTTTAGCTTCTTTAAATGTTTCACGTAATAACAAACCCATTTCTCTTTCAGCTTTAGTAATATATGAAACAATATAAATAATACATGCATAAGCATTAGTTACATATTGTATGTCTAAGTTTGCATTCCAGGCTCTTAACATATGAGGATTATACTGATTGATCCAGCTTGCATTTACACCTCTTTTTAATACTATATATGTCTTTTTAGTTAGTTTCTCACAGGCTTGTTCAAACAATTCTTGACTTATACCTAATTCATCATATAAACTAGACAATGACTGATAGTTTTTATCTTCAGACGACAATTCTTTCCACATAGATTCTAAAATAGATCGAGCTTGATCTGTAGTTAAAGTATTTTTATTGTCTACATTTATTTCATTACTTTCAGTATCATCTTGCTCAGTAGAATTCTCAGTTCTAATGT
>NW_008709026.1:0-3566 GCF_000327385.1 Lottia gigantea
CAAAGAGACCCCTTGATGTTCGACTCAAAGACCATCAAGACAAGCCCGGCAATGAAGGAACATCTGCTGTGGCTGAACATCTTGCTATGGGAAGGAAAACAGGACATAAAGTCAACTTTGACAACACCAACATACTGACAATCAATAAGCACATAGATAAAACCAGGAGACTTCATGAAGCTATCCACATCAGAAGATATCAGCCTGACCTTAACAGAGACGAAGGTGTTCGTTTATCGCATGCATATGATAAACTTATCAACTTGTAATTATTCATATTCAAACAATTTCCAACTTTAAGCATAGTTAGTTATATGAACAATGTAATTTCTATTAATAAAAGACTCCAATACCAGCAATAGTTGTTTATTTAATCTTCAATTAATCTTTTTAATTCATTTACTTTACTTCAATTATTTTACTTAATCAGCCTGTATGTTATTTTAAGAATTATATACCTCTTATTGTACCTGTTAAAATTTAATGTAATGTATCAATAAACTATTTATCTCTTGTGTGTTCTTAATAATAAGCATTAATGTATATATAGTTTGCCCATCACTTCTTCTCATTATGTGCCTGAGGACGACGGGGGAAACACGTCGAAACGTTGCATAAAACTTTAACCAGTGATTGTTGTTCCATAAAGCTGTGTCTATAAATCAAGAATAAGTGTTCATCAATTTATCTTTTAGCTATGTTATAACAATTATTTTTTTGCACTGTTTCACTTTATATAGAAAAGGTCTTGCTCATCAAAATTAAGCAAATCGATGAAATTCTAGAACATTGTACCGCCTAGTCATTTTGGAATTGATTTTCAAATGAAACACATCTTTAAATCGGGTATTTTTTCCTGTATTAAGTGTGTAAATTTCAAGCTACATGATCTGGAATAATGATGCAAATTCATCAATCTGTTCCAAACCACAAAATTCCCATCAATATCCAAGCATCACAATGAGAAAATGACTAAGAAGTAAAGAGTTATGATAGACCAATACTTACATATTTACAAACTGAACAAGATTTGACGGCATTTCTTTCACCACAAGTAGCACAAACATCTTCAGCCATAGCAAACTGATTACCATTAACACCAGCTATTAGTGATGATAGAGCTGTTGGTGTATCACCCTGTAATATTAGCATTGTAAATCAAATTCAATAGGTTAACTCCTTACAGCACACTGATCCTCCTGTGACTCCCCTTAAACCATGGGAGGATTGCGTGAATCACTTGTAAGTTTTTTAATCTTCGATATAGAATTTAAGGTGAGATGAGATATTTAATGTTCATTTGAACAGCTAATTCTGCAAATTGAGGTTTACTTTCCACTTAATGAGAATGTGCCTATCACTTCCAATAAAATTTATTAGTTACTTACAATTTTAACTGAAGATATCTGTCTAACCAAAGTCTGGAATAATTGTGAATCAACATAGGGAAACTCTTTTAATGACTGACGAACTACTCTTTCAGCAAACTCAGGGAAACCATCTTGATCACGTCCCTTCACTAAACTAGAAATATATTGAATATTGATGATGTTATCATACTGTACAGAGAGGAAGGGAGATAATTATATTAATTTTCTGCATTAACAGACCACAATGATTAAGCATTTGTTAAATATCTTTAAAGAATTGAATTGTTTTTTTAGCCTTTGCATGTGTATCAGAAATTTCTTCCTGGATTAAACTGGATTAAAAGATCCAAATGTATCTTCTTGACCTGAATTGAACCCTTGACCTTGGGGTCAAGCATGTAAACATTTACTTCACCGAGCAACCATTACTCCATCTTATTGAGAGAGAGAGAGATATATGTACCTTTTTATCCAGAATTGAAGATTATCATTTTTGTCATCATGAGATTTTCTAGCTAGGCGTATAATAGTAGTGAAATAATGTAGTTTAACGGCCATAACATCATTAGTATCTCTAGCCTTCATATTCTTCTCTACCAATATATCTAATACTTTACATACTTTATAGGATTCATTGACTAGTATCATATTATCACGTAAATACATTGATACCTGAAATAATAAATACTTTATATGATTCATTGACTAGTATCATATTATCACGTAAATACATTGATACCTGAAATAATAAATACTTTATATGATTTATTCACTAGTATCGTTTATCATGTAAATACATTGATACCTGAAATAATAAATACTTTATATGATTTATTCACTAGTATCATTTATTATGTAAATACATTGATACCTGAAATAATAAATACTTTATATGATTTATTCACTAGTATCATTTATTATGTAAATACATTGATACCTGAAATAATAAATACTTTATATGATTCATTCACTAGTATCATTTATTATGTAAATACATTGATACCTGAAATAATAAATACTTTATATGATTCATTCACTAGTATCATTTATTATGTAAATACATTGATACCTGAAATAATAAATACTTTATATGATTCATTCACTAGTATCATATTATTATGTAAATACATTGATACCTGAAATAATAAATACTTTATATGATTCATTCACTAGTATCATTTATTATGTAAATACATTGATACCTGAAATAATAAATACTTTATATGATTCATTCACTAGTATCATATTATCATGTAAATACATTGATACCTGAAATAATAAATACTTTATATGATTCATTGACTAGTATCATATTATTATGTAAATACATTGATACCTGAAATAATAAATACTTTATATGATTCATTGACTAGTATCATTTATTATGTAAATACATTGATACCTGAAATAATAAATACTTTATATGATTCATTCACTAGTATCATATTATCACGTAAATACATTGATACCTGAAATAATAAATACTTTACATGATTCATTCACTAGTATCATATTATCACATAAATACATTGATACCTGAAATAATAAATACTTTATATGATTCATTCACTAGTATCATATTATTATGTAAATACATTGATACCTGAAATAATAAATACTTTATATGATTCATTCACTAGTATCATTTATTATGTAAATACATTGATACCTGAAATAATAAATACTTTATATGATTCATTGACTAGTATCATATTATCACGTAAATACATTGATACCTGAAATAATAAATACTTTATATGATTCATTCACTAGTATCATATTATCACGTAAATACATTGATACCTGAAATAATAAATACTTTATATGATTCATTCACTAGTATCATTTACTATGTAAATACATTGATACCTGAAATAATAAATACTTTATATGATTCATTCACTAGTATCATTTACTATGTAAATACATTGATACCTGAAATAATAAATACTTTATATGATTCATTCACTAGTATCATTTATTATGTAAATACATTGATACCTGAAATAATAAATTTCTTTACATACTTTATTAAGCTTTGTTATTAATATAGCATTATATTAGAGATCTAGAGAAGGGTATAAAAAAAATGAACCCACCTTAACAGGGTGTAGATTAACAGAATTGACCAGACCTAATAATGGTTCTAATGTTTCTAGTGGTAATTTACCTTCTGTTTCTAAACCTACATTAAAA
>NW_008709027.1:0-914 GCF_000327385.1 Lottia gigantea
TAGACTCCTTTTTGCAGACATTTTGGCCTGTTTTGCGAGAAAGACCCGCTTGGAAAATTCCCATAGAATGTCTACGGCCATACCACNGTTGAAAGCACCAGTTCTCGTCCGATCACTGAAGTTAAGCAACGTCGGGCTCGGTTAGTACTTGGATGGGTGACCGCCTGGGAACACCGAGTGCTGTAGACTCCTTTTTGCAGACATTTTGGCCTGTTTTGCGAGAAAGACCCGCTTGGAAAATTCCCATAGAATGTCTACGGCCATACCACGTTGAAAGCACCAGTTCTCGTCCGATCACTGAAGTTAAGCAACGTCGGGCTCGGTTAGTACTTGGATGGGTGACCGCCTGGGAACACCGAGTGCTGTAGACTCCTTTTTGCAGACATTTTGGCCTGTTTTGCGAGAAAGACCCGCTTGGAAAATTCCCATAGAATGTCTACGGCCATACCACGTTGAAAGCACCAGTTCTCGTCCGATCACTGAAGTTAAGCAACGTCGGGCTCGGTTAGTACTTGGATGGGTGACCGCCTGGGAACACCGAGTGCTGTAGACTCCTTTTTGCAGACATTTTGGCGTGTTTTGCGAGAAAGACCCGCTTGGAAAATTCCCATAGAATGTCTACGGCCATACCACGTTGAAAGCACCAGTTCTCGTCCGATCACTGAAGTTAAGCAACGTCGGGCTCGGTTAGTACTTGGATGGGTGACCGCCTGGGAACACCGAGTGCTGTAGACTCCTTTTTGCAGACATTTTGGCCTGTTTTGCGAGAAAGACCCGCTTGGAAAATTCCCATAGAATGTCTACGGCCATACCACGTTGAAAGCACCAGTTCTCGTCCGATCACTGAAGTTAAGCAACGTCGGGCTCGGTTAGTACTTGGATGGGTGACCGCCTGGGAACACCGAGTGCTGTAG
>NW_008709027.1:5235-6395 GCF_000327385.1 Lottia gigantea
GACATCAATGGCAAGCTTAAATATGACGGAACTCGTTATCTCAAAGTTGAATTTCCTGATTCAGTTTCTAGTCTGCCGTATGCAACAACTTTTTTTGGATCTTCATATTCTGTCAGACATAATGACCAAGGCAAAGTCTGTTATGTTTGTCTCAAGTGTGATCATGTGATGGCTAATTGTCCTGATTTTAAATGTTTTCGGTGCAAACAGCATGGTCATGGGAAACGCTCTTGCAAAGCTGAATTTTGCAAGCGATGTAGGCGATATAAATGGGAGTGCAACTGCATTCAAGATCGAGACACTTCGGTGTTTGGAGATATGGTTTTGCCAGAAAGCTTTCCTTCTTGCGAAAATTCTGTGAAATCAGGAATGATTGGTGTAGTTCCTGAAAGTGATTCAGTTTGTGAAAATGTTATTTCTGCCAAAAGTGAGTCTATAAGTGAAAATAGGTCTGAAAATGAAAGCAGATCCGAAAATGATAATAGGTCAATTGCTGAAAATGATAATAAAGAAGATAATCTCAGAGTAGAAAATTGGTCAGTTGGAGAAAAAAGGTCCGCTGTAGAAAATGGCTCCGTTGTTGAAATTAAATCTGTTGCTGAAAATATACCTGTGGATATAAAATCTTCTGTTTCAAATGGAGCTACTGGTGTGTCTTCAGATAAACAAAAGGTTATTGAATTTGTTGTGGCCCCAGAGGATGAATGTGATGCCAGAGATGGTGATAAATCGGATGAAATCATTTCTTTGGATGAAGAATCGGATAATATTATGGAATGTGATGATTTTTCTCAGGTTTCCCGTAGCAGTAGCAACTCTGGGATAAATCCTAGGCGTCATAAATTAGTAACAGCTCCTAATAAGGAAACTGTATTGAAATGTGTGCGTGATCGTGCGACTGTTTTATCTAAAAAGAAAAAGAAAGAGTCAAAACGCAAGAGCAGTTTTAAACATGTTGTTGAATCTGAGTTGCCTAAATAAATTTTATTAAGTAACAGAAAAAATGGCTAAAATTGCTACAATTAACATCAATGGTCTAAGGAGTGTCAATAAATTTCAGTTATTTGTATCGGATCTTAAAATTAAAAATCTTGATATCGTTTGTGTACAAGAAACGCATTGGAATATTGATTTTATTTCATCCTTTAAATATTTGTGGG
>NW_008709027.1:12107-13272 GCF_000327385.1 Lottia gigantea
ACGTTGAAAGCACCAGTTCTCGTCCGATCACTGAAGTTAAGCAACGTCGGGCTCGGTTAGTACTTGGATGGGTGACCGCCTGGGAACACCGAGTGCTGTAGACTCCTTTTTGCAGACATTTTGGCCTGTTTTGCGAGAAAGACCCGCTTGGAAAATTCCCATAGAATGTCTACGGCCATACCACGTTGAAAGCACCAGTTCTCGTCCGATCACTGAAGTTAAGCAACGTCGGGCTCGGTTAGTACTTGGATGGGTGACCGCCTGGGAACACCGAGTGCTGTAGACTCCTTTTTGCAGACATTTTGGCCTGTTTTGCGAGAAAGACCCGCTTGGAAAATTCCCATAGAATGTCTACGGCCATACCACGTTGAAAGCACCAGTTCTCGATCGATCACTGAAGTTAAGCAACGTCGGGCTCGGTTAGTACTTGGATGGGTGACCGCCTGGGAACACCGAGTGCTGTAGACTCCTTTTTGCAGACATTTTGGCGTGTTTTGCGAGAAAGACCCGCTTGGAAAATTCCCATAGAATGTCTACGGCCATACCACGTTGAAAGCACCAGTTCTCGTCCGATCACTGAAGTTAAGCAACGTCGGGCTCGGTTAGTACTTGGATGGGTGACCGCCTGGGAACACCGAGTGCTGTAGACTCCTTTTTTGCAGACATTTTGGCCTGATTTGCGAGAAAGACCCGCTTGGAAAATTCCCATAGAATGTCTACGGCCATACCACGTTGAAAGCACCAGTTCTCGTCCGATCACTGAAGTTAAGCAACGTCGGGCTCGGTTAGTACTTGGATGGGTGACCGCCTGGGAACACCGAGTGCTGTAGACTCCTTTTTGCAGACATTTTGGCCTGTTTTGCGAGAAAGACCCGCTTGGAAAATTCCCATAGAATGTCTACGGCCATACCACGTTGAAAGCACCAGTTCTCGTCCGATCACTGAAGTTAAGCAACGTCGGGCTCGGTTAGTACTTGGATGGGTGACCGCCTGGGAACACCGAGTGCTGTAGACTCCTTTTTGCAGACATTTTGGCCTGTTTTGCGAGAAAGACCCGCTTGGAAAATTCCCATAGAATGTCTACGGCCATACCACGTTGAAAGCACCAGTTCTCGTCCGATCACTGAAGTTAAGCAACGTCGGGCTCGGTTAGTACTTGGATGGG
>NW_008709027.1:19146-20356 GCF_000327385.1 Lottia gigantea
GATGAAACTGTGTAAAGTGATAGTGTTTAGCTCCCAGACTGAGAGTGAAATGTGTGTCGACGAACTGTCACAATCGTTTAGCATAGATGAATCTGATAAAAATCGGGGCAAACGAGCAAGGAAAAAGAAACTGCATAGTGAATCAGATGATGATTTTCTTAAGATAATACATGAACGCAAAGTGAAAAAATCTTGTCAAAAAATTAAATCTCAAGTTTTACAAAATGTTCCTGATAAAGATGTTGTTAATTATGTTTCTAAAAGTCAACCAGTTAAGAAATAACATTCATTTTTTTTTTCATTCTATTATTTTCTATACTCAACATGGTAAAGATTGCTTCTATCAATGTTAATGGTTTAAGGAGTGTTCCTAAATTTGAAAAACTTGTGTCATATTTGCATAATCAAAATTTAGATTTTATATGTGTACACGTCAGCAATTTGTTAATGGTGTTTTAAAACAATCTCGTTTAGATTATATTTTTGTTTCATCTTCAATTTTATCATATTCTCAGTATTGTTTTGTTTCACACAATAGTTTTAGTGACCATAGTTTTGTAACTTTGATATTAAATTTTGATAATTTTGAAAAAGGTCCTGGTGTTTGGGTTTTTAATAATATGTATTTAAAGGATACTGAGTATTGTTTTAAAATTAGAAATTTGATTAATTCTTTGACTACATGCTCATTATTTCTTAGTGAACCTCTGGTTTGGTGGGACAATCTTAAGTATAAGATTAAACTTTTAAGTGTTTCTTATGCTCAGCAGCAGCGTAAGAAAATAAAGGATGATTTTTGGCAACTTCAAACTGCATTGAATTTTCATTATTTAAGAGCAAGTAAGGATATAAATTATAATTATGAACATATTCTTGATCTTAAAGATAAATTACAAGTTTATGAAAACAGTAAATGTGAAGGTGCCATACTTAGATCTAAAGCCCTTGATGCTTTAGAATCAGATAAATGTTCTCATTATTTTTTAAGTTTAGAAAAGAGAAAACAAGAAACTAATGTAATTAGATCTTTGAAATCTCCTTCAGGAGAAATTTGTACATCTACTGTAGATATTCTTCAAGAGTCAGTTCGTTTTTATTCTGATTTATATAAATGTGATCCTGTCAATGAATGTAACCAAAAAACTTTATTTAGTCTCATTTCTAATAAGTCAAATGAAACCGAAAGTGTTTATTGTGATTCTGATATTTC
>NW_008709027.1:21839-149910 GCF_000327385.1 Lottia gigantea
CATATGATTTTTGAATGTACATCAATTAAGCCTCTTTTAGATATGATTCTAGATATGTTAGAATATTTCTCTCAAAATACTGGTTTTACTTATGATCAGTTTAAATATTGGATGATTTTTGGTTATCCTGTTAAAAAAGAAGATAATAATGTATTTCTTATTTTAGTATTTTCAATAGCTAGAATTAGTATTATTAGAAGGCGAACTTTATACAATCAAGATGGTATAATAGTTAATGTATGTACCTTATTTAAGAGAATGTTTATAAATTATATTAAAAATTTAAAGTACTATTTACAAATGAAAGGTTTTGGACATAAGTTCACTCTCATGTTTTTATCAAATCCTTATGTTAAACTGGATGGTGATAATGTTTATGTAAATATAGATTAATTCATTTTGTGGCAATATGTGATTTATAATAATTATAATTTATCTATTATTCCTGTACTATTTTAACATTCAAATATCTGTGATGTTTTAATTATGATTTTAATGTAAATATGTAGTCAGTGAATAAAATTTTACAAGATAAAAAAAAAAAACCAGTTCTCGTCCGATCACTGAAGTTAAGCAACGTCGGTCTCGGTTAGTACTTGGATGGGTGACCGCCTGGGAACACCGAGTGCTGTAGACTCCTTTTTTGCAGACATTTTGGCCTGTTTTGCGAGAAAGACCCGCTTGGAAAATTCCCATAGAATGTCTACGGCCATACCACGTTGAAAGCACCAGTTCTCGTCCGATCACTGAAGTTAAGCAACGTCGGGCTCGGTTAGTACTTGGATGGGTGACCGCCTGGGAACATCGAGTGCTGTAGACTCCTTTTTGCAAACATTTTGGCGTGTTTTGCGAGAAAGACCCGCTTGAAAAATTCCCATAGAATGTCTACGGCCATACCACGTTGAAAGCACCAGTTTGAGTTGGACTTCCGGTTTGTACGATAATTTTTGCTGTTGTGTTTTCAGATAGCTCTAATAATTGTTGAACTAATTAAAAATAAATTAGGAACTGATAGCGTGTTAGCGTGTGTTTCATGACGTAACATTGGTTGATAATGTCGTAGCTAGAACTCTGGTAGATGACGGAATTCTTAATGGTTCAGAAGGTTTTGCTTCCAAATTTGTTTATTAGAATCGTATCGTTTATGAACCTTCCAGTGTATTTACCTGATGAAGAAATATATGCGAAGTTTAAATTATGGGGAGTTAAGGCTGTAACTTCTATTTCGAGGCGTTCTTTTGACTTTAAGGGCAAAAAGAAATTTGATGGAACTCGATTCGTTAAAGTTGAGTTCCCGAAGAGTGTTATTAGTCTTCCTTATGCTACAAG
The DNA here is from genome assembly GCF_000327385.1 of Lottia gigantea. Taxonomy (NCBI): domain Eukaryota; kingdom Metazoa; phylum Mollusca; class Gastropoda; family Lottiidae; genus Lottia; species Lottia gigantea. The sequence continues at coordinate 23,169 of NW_008709027.1, forward strand.
CTTTAATGGTATTTCTTATTTTATTCAACTCGACGAGCAGGAAAAAGTGTGCTTCAGATGTCTTAATCCTGATCATATTCTTTCCGATAGTCTAGATTTCAAATGTTTCAAATGTGTTGGGAGTGTGAACATAATTCTGTAAAGACAGATTTCTTTGCAGATAATGACTTTGTAGTGCGAACTGCCGAATCTGATACATCCTGCTCAGAAAGTGCTGGGGATAACCGGAATGAGGCTTCGAAAGAGGTTTTTGAAATTGTTGTTACTAATTCTTCAAATAGTGTTGATAAAGTTGAAAATTACAAAAAACTTGATGTGAATGGTTCTGGCACAGAAACTGTGGCAGATGTGAGTGTTTCAAATTTAGTAAGTGGTGGAAAAGCTTCTGTTTTAAATAGTAAAACTCTTGAAAACGTTAGTGTTTCAAACATCAACACAGGTGAAATTGAGAGTGCTTCAAAAAGTAATGATATTGTTACAATTGTGGATAATCTTGCTGTAACTTATAACCCTCTGGAAACAAATTTGTCTGAATGTGAAGATGAGGTTTCGATTGGTAGTGATATGGATTGTGGTGAATCTGTATCTGGTGACCTTAAAAAGAAACCTTTCAGGAGAAAGGTTTTAATTAAAGGCCCGACAGAGTCAGTATTATTAAAATGTACACAAGAACGGATCGCCAAGAAAAAGAAATCGCGTGTTAGTAAGCAAGCACTGTTGAATGATACGAATTTTTCGAAAAATAAAACTTAACAATGTCTTTACTATACCTTGTCATAAACACCTTTTTGATAGTGTCCCTTATGGTTAAGATTGCTACCTTAAACGCTAATGGTTTGTTAACTCAAAATTTAAAAACGTTATTGCAAATTGTCAGCTGAAAAATCTAGACTTTTTGTGCATCCAAGAAACCCATTGGTGTGATGTGTTTGTTCAAACTACTTATGGACACCTATGGGATGGCCATATATATTTTTCGAACAGTTCGTGTGGATACAAAGGTTGTGCCATCCTGGTTTCAAAACGTTTTGTTAACAAAACACAATTTGCTTATAATGATAACTTTGGTCGGATTATTGAATGTGTCGTGTCTTTGGAGACACGTGATTTTAATCTTGTGTGTATTTATGCCTCCAATTCACTGAAGGAACGTAGTGAATTCTTTGATTCCTTGAATAGTCATCTGGATAGCAGTACACAGTACGTTGTATGTGGTGATTTCAATCCTTTTGTTGATCTCTCTCGTAACATGGAATCATTTGGTAAAGATTCAAAGTTACTCTCTGATTTTTCTGTTACAAACAATTTATCTGATGTCTGGCGAAATAAGAATCCCTCTAGAAAAGAATTCAGCAGAAGACAAATGGTGTTGGGTTCGTTAAATCAGTCACGCATTGATTACATTTCCATGTCTGTTTCCCTTTTATTGTATACCTCATACTGTTTTATTTCCCACACGAGTCTTAGTAACCACAGCTATGTAACTTGTATTTTAAATTTCCAGCGCCATGAAAGAGGTCCAGTAGCCTGGATTCTCAAAAAACTTATATCTTCGTGATGGTCAATATTGTGATCAAATCAGAGATCTAATTTTAAAGTCGGTATCATGTCCTCTCTATAATACAGAAATTTTGGAATAGTGGGATAACTTGAAATTTAAAATTAAAACAGCTCAGTATTTGGTATGCAAAGAAGAAGCGAAAACGTGAAAAGGATGAATTTTGGCAACTACAAACTGCCTTGAATTATCATTATGCCAAAGCAAGCTTTAATATTAATTATGATTTAGAGCCTGTTGATGTTGAACGTCAAAGTATTTTATTTAATCTTGTCACACGAAAATTAGACCAATATGACGTCAATGCATGCGATTTAGAATTTACCCTAGAAGAACTTCATAAATCTTTACATGGTATGAAAAGAGGTAAGTCTCCTGGGTCTGATGGACTAACTGTTGAATTCTACCTTCATTTTTGGGATATTTTGGGTCCAATGTACATTAAAGTATTAAATGAAGTTCAAACAGGGGGTAAACTCAGTAGATCCATGCAGCGTGGCGTGATTTCGTTATTTTATAAAAACAGGGGTGACAAAACTGATCTAAAAAATTGGCGTCCTATTAGTTTTTTAAATGTCGACTATAAAATCTTTTCAAGAACTCTTGCCCTCCGCCTTAAAAAAGTCATGTCTGTAATAGTATCCCCTGAACAGTCATGCTGTATTCCTGGCTACGATATTGTCAATAATGTGCTTGAGATATGAGAGATGTGATTGATTTTGCTGATTCTGAAGACCTTCCCCTCTATCTATTAAAACTCGATGCGGAGAAGGCGTTTGATAGAGTCTCGCACTCGTACATGTTCAATCTTTTAAAAGTTTTTTGCTTTGGAGAAAAGTTTTGTAATAATCTTTCCACTTTGTACAATGGTATTCGAAGCTCTATCAAAATAAATGGTTACATCTCTCTTCCTTTTAATATCCATCGCTCTGTAAGGCAAGGCCGTCCTATATCTGCACTTTTATATGTCTTGACAGCAGAACCACTCAATCTTCTTATTAAGTCAAATTCATGCATCAAAGGCTTACCTATACCGGGTTCGTCCTGTCCATCTGTCATTTACCAACATGCAGATGATACCACATTAACCCTCTCTGACTTGTCATCTGTTTTGGAATAAATTAAAACACTTGATGTTTATTGTTCAGCTTCAGGTGCTAAAATCAACATCAGTAAGTCTGAGCTTCTTTTGGTTGGCACTGCTGTGAATGATAATGCTATTGATTTGCCTGTAAATGTTGTTAGCGGTGCCACAAAGATACTAGGTGTTTTTCTCGGCCCTGACAAGGTCATGTGTGATTGACTTACATGGGTACCTAAAATTGATAAAATCATTATGGAAGCTACCTGCTCTAAAGAAATCTACCTTAATTATTGGATCATCTAACCTGAATCGAATTACCAAAACCAGTTCAGACGCTGAAATACATTCTTACCCCGGTGCCCAAATCCATCACATACAGTCAATCCTGGAATCATACGACCATGATCCCAAACCTACTACCATTATTCTTCATGTAGGCCTCAACAACCGTGATCAGCTACCAAAGACCTCCTTTAACCAAGCCCAGAAATTAATCGCAACAGCCAACAAAACCTTCCCAAACTCCAAGATCATCTTAACATGTATACCCATTTCAAATAAAATCTCGAAGAAAGCACAACAGAACCTCAGCACCCTCAACAACATGATGATGGAGCTCAGTACCAACAGCGCAACAATCTTACCACCCTACGAAAAAGAATTCGAACCAGTTGATAATCTTCATTGGTCTCCAGAAACAGCATTTGTTTGTTTTGGATACACCAGCTTCAAGCATCGAGTAAGTCTTTAAACTAATTACTGGGGATAAAAATACTGAGAGGCCACCGCTAGGCCAAACTGTCAGAATGACACAACATTTGTCACTCTTTTTAATTACAATGTTATCGTCTTTCTTAAGTAAGTTACTTAACTCGAGCCGCAAAATTCTCACACCCCATCAGCATTCAATCTTAGACCGTGGACTTAAGTTTATTCCCATACCAAAGATAGCTAACTTGAATTATCTCCGACCATCCATTGAACGATTTCAACGAAATCTTAGCTGCGCATATTTTTTTCGAAACCACCCCCACGTGGTGCTAGAACAATGTTTATTCCTAAATCCACGTGGACACCCCCTCAGGCCGCCATCCATCCTGAAATATTGAAAGCATTTGCGAGTATGAATAGTCAAACAGCGAACCTATCCATAACACACGAAAAGCTTAATCTCACACGGGTGGAACGTGAAGCGTTAAACTTACTTAAGAAAGACGATACCATTACTATTAAAAAGAGTGACAAAGGTTCATGTTGTGTCATTCTGAATAGGGAGGATTACGTTTCAGAAGCAGAGAATCAACTGAATAATCCTAAACATTATGCCATTTTACCGAAACCAATTTTCAAAGAAACTGCTAACATGATGAACAATATTCTTGCCGATTTAGTCAAAACTAGTTATCTCAAACAGAAACAATATGACTATCTGATTGTCGCGAGAGACATTTGTACACTTTGCCTAAAATCCATAAGAATCCAACCAAGGAGTGGCTTATCTCGTATAAAATCCCCAAAGATCGCCCGATTATATCTGACTGTGGTAGTGAGTCATATGCAGTGTCAGAATACATTGATCATTTCTTACTACCTCTAGCATGTCAACATCGCGCCTACCTTAAAGACAATAAATAAAAAATCTTCGAGTTCCCTCTAATGCTATTTTAATTTCTATCGACGTTTCTTCTATGTATACCAATATCGATAACACTACTGGTTTAACGGCAGTTCGTAAAGCTTTAAATAGAAACCCAGATCCAAACAGACCCGACGATGCAATTCTACAGCTTTTAGATATTTGTCTTAGTCGAAACGATTTCACATTTAATGGTAAAACATATTTACAAACTTCAGGGACAGCAATGGGCAAACGATTCGCCCCTTCGTACGCAAACCTTTTCATGGCAGAGTGGGAACGTGAGGTGTTGCCCCTCTGTCCATTTGACCCACTTTTTTCACGGACGCTTTTTGGATGACATTTTTATGGTTTGGACTTATTCTATCGAACAGTTTTGGGAATTCTTTGAAATTCTCAACAACCACCATCCTTCTATCAAACTAACCGCAAACGTGAGTGACAGAAGCATAGACTTTCTCGATACCACAGTCTTTAAGGGAGATTCCATAGCAGAAACAAATAAACTGGATATTAAAGTGTATTTCAAAGAAACTGATACTCATCAACTCTTGCACAAGAGCTCCTTTCACCCAAAACATACCTTTTCTGGTATAATTAAGTCACAAGTTTTACGATTTCATCGAATTTGTACAAGATCTTCTGATTACAACTAAGCCTGTACGATTGTTTTCTCAAAACTGAAAGAGCGTGGGTACTCTAAACAATTTTTACGAAACATACGAAATTCCTCCTTAGCACAGATAGCAGCTAAAAACAGACTTTATGCACCTCTAAGTACCTCCAGGTTTAATAAGTGCTCTATGTTTGTCCAGTAGATGCAAAACATGTCCCTTTATATCAGAAACTCATTATTTTGTAAGCAACTTTACGAATAAAAGGTACCCAATCCAGGAACATCTAACATGTGAACATTCGAATGTAATATATTTAATTTCATGCAAGAAATGCCCCAAACAATATGTAGGAGAAACTAAGAATAATTTACGAACTCGTTTTAATGCAAATAGGCCAGACATCAAAGAAAGACAAGCCTTTTTTAATCATTTCAACCTAGACGACCATTCGATAGACGATCTCACCCTAATCCCAATTGAGCACTGACAGCACCAAAATATTAGGCGTGCAGTTTGGTCCATATAAAGATAGATTTCAAATTCTGAATTGGGAACCTAAGGTTGCCAAAACTTAAAAGGCATTGAACATGTGAAAGCAGAGAGAACTAAATCTGAAAGGCAGTAAATTAGTTGTAAATTTTTTATGTCTTTCATCTGTGTGGTATACGCTTCGAGTTGTTGCTATACCAGAGTGGGCACTGCAAAAGTTAAATTCTGTCATAAGAGATATTATTTGGTATGGAAAACAAACATTAAGGTTACCTCTCTCTGTGCTTCATTTGACGAAGGTGGTTTTATTGTTAATGTCATCAAGATAAGAATGGCTTCTTTCAGATTAGTTTTGCTCTCGCAATGTCTCAAGTGTTCAGATGATCAAATATGGAAGCATCTAATGTCATATTTCTTAATGAACTATAAGAAATGAACTGTACTTTTGAACTGTTGTTTGTATCCTTATCTAAATATCATTTGAGTATATTACCTCCCTTCTACAGAACTATGCTTTATTCTTGGAATCTGCTTTGTGGAAATGAGCCATTAGAGATATTAGATTACAATGATGTACTTAACCAACCTTTATTTGATAATCTCAATATTTGTTCTAAAATGCTATTTTGTAAGGATTTTATTGAAGCAGGTATTATTAAGATCTATGACATTTGTTATATTGGAATGCCTGGGTTTTGTCATATAATTGTATAGTAGAAATAGTTCAAGATTTATATCCAGCTATAAGCCGAGATAAGATTATCAATTAACATTAGGTAATACTTGATTTGCTTACATTACATTAGAAGGTGCAGGTATCATCTTTTTTTTTCTTTTTAAATTTTCATGCCTCTAACCCACCCACACGATCAGGTGTTTGGTGGATATACTAGATTTAACATATGTACTAAGTAATATCCACCACTCACATATACCTTTGATTAAAATGAAAAAAATATTTAAGAATCTAACAATAGGCATATATGAGGATCATCATCGTGTTACCATGTTCTAATTACTGTAAGATATAAATGTTTAAAAAAACAGTAATTAAATATACCCTATTAGGATATATTGTATATTGAAAAGGTATCTGCAAATTTAATATATATTATCACAGGTATGTATATAGAAAAAAATTTTAAATAGATATATATGTATAAAAATTAATGTTATAAATGTATTATGAAATTATATTATTAGATGAAGTTAAAAATATTGGATGAGATGAGATGTGATGAGATGTCATGACAGCTGCTCAAAATAGTGAAGTTATTTCGAGCAGTTTGTGACATATGCAATGTCACTGACATTTTTATTTTGATGACGGTTGTCCCATACAGTATGGAGGTAATGATACATGTATGGAAATAGATCCCGGGATATCCCTGCTAGAAATCGCGATTCAGGTGAAATGGCTATGATTTTCTTGATGGTGTTTTTGACGAAGTAGCAAAAACTATCCCTCAGAGGTTTCAGATATGTACAACGGACAAATAAGTGGTGCAGATTGGTGTAAATTTGTAAAAAATGTCCTGAAATTTGATGTTGGGGTTTCTCCAGGCAACTTTCGGTATGATTGCAAGATCGTCAAGCAGCCTCGAGTAATATCTTTCAAATATTTGATGTTTTACCACTTAATGTCTAATTGTTGCACGTGTTTAAGTAGTGTTTTGTATTTGTCCGGTGTACATAGAGTTCTGACTGGATAGCTCTTGCTGGTTTCAAACACCCTCAGAGTTGGGCCAAACCAGTAGAATAGCAGGGATATCCAAGGATGTGAATTTCCTCGTGTAGCCCAGATTATTTGTTGGAGTTCCATACTTTGAAGCTTTAGTTCTACATCGGTTATCAGCTGTCCACCTTGTTCTAGAGGCAGCTGCAAAGTATGTCTAGCTAGAAATATACATGAGTTGAGCTCTTTCAGGATGGTCTTGTTGGGTTAAATATCCTACCCACATACCAAATCTGTGGCAAAATATACGTTGAGAGAGGAAAGATATTTTCTCAGTCTTTTTCGGGTTTTATTAAGTATCGGATTCCTATTTAAATTTTGATTATTGAAGCCAAATATTATACCTAATAATTTTAATGTGATGTTAGTTCTTCATCAAGAGCTGCAAATGAATCTGGGCTAGTTATTATAACGGTCAAGTCATCAACATGCTGGATTGACTTGACCTGCTGTGGATAATTTGGAATATCTATTCCAGTGATCTGTTGGTTATTCATGATGTTGCGGGCCAAGGGGTGGACGGCAAGGGCGTAGAGCACCATGGACAGGAGGCAGCCTTGTTTGACGCCCCTCTGTTTGACGCACCCCCACAGTGCACCACTAGCCCACTATATAGTATGTTTATCCATTTGATCAATGGGAATAGAAATTGGAGTTTAAGGAGGAGATGATTCAGATAGCGCCTGTTCAGCCTGCCAAGGGCCTTCTCATGGTCGAAGGCACACAGGACTGTTTGAGTATCCTTTTGGGCAGAGTATCGTAAGATATTATCGAGAGCAGGTTGTTAAGACTTGTCCTGACCTGCTCCCGATTGCGTGTCTAAAAGGATGTTGTTTAAGTACGGTTTTTTACGGTTGGCAATTACCTTAGCTATAATCTTGTAATCTACCATCAGCAGAGAGATCGGTCTGTAGTTCTTCAGCTCAGTTCGCGAGCCTTTGTTTTTAAAATTTATTGAGATAATGGAAGTTCTCATACTGTCTGTCAGTTGTTGAGATAAATATACGTTATTGATGGTATCCACAAGGTCATTCTGGAGAAGTTCCCAAAAGGTGACATAGAACTCCTTGGGGATACCTTCAATACCTGGAGATTTATTGTTTTTGAAATCTTGTAAAGCTTTAAATATTTCGGTGTCAGTTATAAATGTTTTGTTAAGAAGTGATCTCTCTGCTGTCGGTAGGGGAATTAAGTTTGAACTGTTGATGTAATCAGTAATAATGCTATCTGGGACATCCTCTTCAGTATAGAAGTCAGTGTAACAATTATTGACTATTTCTAAAATTTCATTTTTCCCTGTTTGTATTTTCCCATTTGAATCAATTAATTTTGTGATATGACGGAAATTTGAATGATCAATTTCCGCCTTTTTAAAAATTTCGACATTCTCTATGTCAACGATCTTCAAAGGGCAATTTAGATCGTATAAGTATGCCCTTGTTCAGATGTTCTTCTAATAATTCTAATTTTGTATAATGATTACTTAGTATGTTTTTATTTGTAGCATCTATGTTCATGTTGGTTTCACTGTCTTCAATAAGTTGTTTAATATTGGTTATTTCGTTTTTCAATTTGTGTCTCTTATGTTTTTTTTATACTGAAAAGATATATGTTTAATGGTTCCCCCCCCCCCCCCTCCCACCATTCCAGTTGGTTATCAAGCTCAGACCTATTTTGCTGATGATGAAGCCAGATGTCTGAAACTTGTTTTTGGAATATGACATCAGATAGAATGGAAGTATTCATTTTCCATTTACCCTTTCCCCATTTTAAATTCTCTTCTGTAAAAATTGCCTGAACATATTTATGGTCGGTGTATTGCAGAGGTCTGTGATCAATTTCAATGAATTTATCTATGATTTGAATTGATGCATAGATTCTGTCAATACGCCGACCAGAACTGTCTCTGGGGAATGTAAATACATTTTTACGTGGAAATTTTGCACGAAATACATCTTGTAATAAAAATTTATTTCTGATATCTTCCAGTTTTTCCAGTGCTGGTATGGGCTGATTGTTTATTTTGTTGGTTTTAGCGTCGTTTTTATGTTCGATAAGGTTAAAATCTCCTATTATAATGAAATGCTCGTTAATACTGTAATGTTTTTTTTATATGAATGTATATAAGATCGAAGAAAGGACCTTTCTCCGAGTACTCATTCGGACCATAGATATTGAATATATGGAATGTTTTATTTAGATTCTAAATGTAAGAAACGGCCTTCAAGACTCTTACTGGTTTAATGTAATTTAATTCCAGTAAGATCTTTGTGAATGAATATTCCAACACCACGGGTGAAGGAGTTCGGAACGTTTGATGTAAAAACGTTGAAATTTGACGAGTCTTTAATGTCGGAGATTTCTATATCAGAGATAATACCAGTCTCTTGTAGGCAAATTACACTGGATGTTTTGAAATCTCTTTGGAATTTACCAGAGAAACCTCTATGAATGTTAATGGATGAAAATATCATGATGTATTTGTCTATAGATTTTTTATAATGAAAAATGTAAATACGAGAGAAGAATATAAGCGTAGCGTCTAATAGGCTGCAATTTATATTCTACCAGATTTGTTGAAGTATCTAAATGAGCCTGTCAAATTTGGTTTCTTCTTGTAACTTTTTTCTTCGCCTCGTAGGCTCTGACTTAGGAGGGTTTTTTCTCATCCGGACCTCCGGGGTGGTGCATTATCTGAAAGATATAAAGTAAACTGAATTTAAGTTGGTTCTTTGATACTTTTCTTTGTGTGTGACTGACTTCTATAATTTATAGTGTTACGAGAACATTACTCCAAGCCACCTGCTTGTATTAACTTGTTGGATACTAATGGCTTTGAATTAAAGTGGCTTGACGTTTGGCGTTCAGTATTTCTGTCTGATAAATCGGCTGAACAGATAGACAATGATTTCCGTTTGATACACAACATTATCTGGACCAACTCCAAGTTGTACCGTATTGTAAAATTGGATTGCAGCATTTCCTTATTGTTTGTCTTTCAATTTCAGATCTAATAACTTTATTTTCTGATATGATACAAGTGTTTCATCAAGAATCTGGGTTTAGTCTTATGGAATTTAATAATGTATTCTACTAGGGTATCCTGTTAAGAAAGCTACAGATAATTAGTTCCTTATGATTATTTTCTATTTAGAAAAGGCTTTTGTTTCTAAAATCCAAGATATTAGTGAATCCAACAAAAAATTTTCAAAACTATGTTGGTTAATCATATGAACCTTTTGTATTTCAAGTATAAATTAAGAGGTTTTGAAAATAAATTTCGTCTTAATTTTGTTTTCAATCATTACATACCAATCAAAGATGAAGTAGTTTATGTTATTAATATCTCATAATTGAATTAAGTGCAATATTTTGTAATGTTACCATATTTTATTAACTTTTACAATATTTATATCAAAACTTATGTACTACAGCATGTTGAATTTAGCTCATTTTATTCATATTTTAAATTTAACTTCAACATTGTGTAACTATATGATTTGTAATGAAACAAGATAAAAAAAAAGCACTTGTTCGTCAACTTTGAGGTCGTGGGTTGGGATGAAACTACCAAATTCCGTCAATCTAGAGAGGTCCAATGAATTGAGACATTGAATACAGCAAGACTAAAATTCACCATAATGTAGGCATAGCACCCTTTGTTGTCCCGTTCAATCAATACAACCAGCAATCGAGCAAGCAAGATAGTTCATGCCCACTATAAGAGCCTTCAAGAGAAATTCCCCATGTCTTTAAGAAGAAAATGATAGATAAGAACTTAAATGATAATATTGTTCATAGTAAACTTAAAACAATCAGTACATAACAGATATTTTTTCTAATTTCAGATCAGAATCGGAACAGAAGAAAACCCAGTATCAGGACCCTTCATCCCAATTTCTAAATATAGTATCTGTTCCACCCTAGGCCTGTACATTTTGGAGAATCAAACCCTCCCTTCCCCGAAACCTAATTGCCTTTGACCACAGTTTAACCCCTTTGGATCCATTCGCGGACAGAGTACAAATCTTTGATGGACCATTAAAGCTCAACCGCAATGTTTCAACCTAAAATTCCTAATTGATTTTGAACCTCAGGGTTATCCCTACTTATAGCCAACTCCTAACCCCAGGTCTCGGTGGCCTAGTGGTTTTAGCTCTTGCTCATCAACTTTGAGGTCGTATGTTCGCATTTCAGTTGAAGCTTTTTGAAAAATTCTTTTTTTCTACAGTCGAACACTGTTTCTTCTTTCATTTTAAGCATACAGATGAATTTTATCCACAATGGATCAGACTGTGCATAGCTTTTGACCACATTTTAACCCTTTTGGTGCCATTCGCGGACAGAGTACAAATCTTTGATGAACCAGTAAAGCCCAAGATAACATTTTCTTCAATAACAAATCTTCAATTTGTGTTGTGAAGGTGCGCCACGAAGTGCTCTTTCATTTCATATGCGAAAACCATATCTTTGAACATGCTAGAACACTCTCTTGAGCTAACCCTAATTGCTTTTGAAAAAAAAGAGTTTAGCCTCGAGTTAACCCTATCCCATGGTTAACCCTTCTTACACCAAACTCCTAATCCTAGGTCTCGGTGGCCTAGTGGTTTGACGAATCGAAGTTGAAACTTATGAAAAATTCTTTTTTCCTTCAGTCAAACACTGTCTTCTGTATCATTTTAAGCATAGGGTGTTGAGAAGGTGCGCCATGAAGTGCTCTTTTATTTCATATGCAAAAACCATATCATTAAACATGCTAGAACCCTCTCCTGAACCATGTCTTCGAACAGGCTTTCAAATGCAATACTAAAACAGTGAAATGTTTCCAACTTGCGGCTGCTTGTGCATTGTCGCTATTGCATTTGGCTTGATGTCAAAAGAACAATCAGTGTCATCTTTTATGGAGACGTATACATGTAATACAAGAGGAAATATCAATTAGCTAAAAGTATCTACCACTACGAATGGACACAAAGGTACTCTTCTCAAATGTACCCAATAAAAATTATACTTAAAAAGTTCAGACGAACTGGAGATGTAACAAAGTAAATTGTTGATTGAGAGGATTTCTTATTTAAATATGGAGGTAGTTGGAAACGTGTTCTAACTAGACACGAATGATTTTACAACTAGACTTGGCTTATTACAAGTCCTCTGTAAACTTAGACTGATTAACGTGTCACTCATATTAACCTTGGGATTTAAAATTACGACATCACAAATTCACAACTTTGTCTTTTCACGTACATAAGAGAAAAGAGGGTTTGTTCGAAAGGTTTTAAATATTATTTAATGAGAGTACAAAGTAATCAGTTACAATCTATTTTAATGTTGTGTACATGTCAACGTAACTGTGAGTTGATGTTTACAGTCATTTGAATCAGTCGTTTATATGTTTTGGTAACATTTACATTACATCATAAAGTATATACCGCGGATAGCGAAATAATGTCTCACGTTAACTATATTGTCCTGTTATTGGTAATGATTGTTCATGTCAACTGTCAGATATTACCATCCAATATTGGAACTATTAAAGCAGATCTAGAGAAAGGTGGTCGAGCTGTGTGCAAGTATTGTTATGGATGTATGTTTACAGGTAAGTTCCTTTTGCAATCATATGCTATCTACGGTTAAATTTTCATGATCCACATAGTTCAATACTTCTAGGATAATGTTCGCAAAGGATCACACTGCAATCGTCGAAGAATATTAAGATTTAGAAAATAATAATGCTAACAAGAGAATTGTTTCTGTATTCGGTGCGTCTAAAACATATTCTATGGTCCAAATAGACGTTCAAAAAACATCGAACAAGAAAACAATTATCTGTATGCGAACGTATAAGAAATCTTTGGAACAGTACCTGTAATGTGTATAAAGAAAAATTACATATACATTGGTTTTTAAAACATGTGCATTCTGTTTATCGTTGCTGCCAATATCCGGTGGTAGTAGATGGCAAGTTTACGCCCGCTTCCAACAGGAGTTGATATTGTAGACTAGGTAGTAGTTGGATCTGGATGGATTGGGTGTCATGGCGGTGAAACTCGGGTTGTAGTTATAGTGGCGCTGTCAATATCCAAAACAAGGTCTTTTTATAGTTGCAATGTTTCTACACCCGCGTTTCAATAAGCAACGATGTAATGCAACCCTATTGAAAGATTGATTTCCCTGATATATTTCAGGTTTATGTGGAGCATCATGTTCTGGAAATACCATGTGTGAATTATGTTCGTTTAAAACCCATTGTGATACAACGTGTGTTGGTCTGTGCCAGCAACCAGATCCATGTGCTACATCACCATGTCCAGATAACAAAATATGCCAAGAGTTGACCAATGGAGGCAGAGCTTATCGTTGTGTATGTCAAGAAGGCAAAGTTTGTGAAAAGGTAGTGTTTCCTATCACTTTATCAATATAAAAAGACTTTTCAGTGTCCAAATAGTGCTTATTAATAATAATACAAAAAGTTTTAGGCCCTCCAGATAAAACAAGTAGCAGTAAAATATTTTACTGTTTTATTTTTCCACATCATCCTTCTCATACTTCTCATATCGAATACATTATTGTCAACAAAGCGTTTGTCATGGACTGACCGGCGTTTTACAGTTTAATATCTCAGAGCATCCTTCCCATACACTTTAAACATGGCAACATATCTCTGTCAAATTTGTCGGTCTAGGTATTGATCACAGTAAGCTAACCTGTTCAGGTCATTTTCCGCCAACCTAGAGGTCGGGAAATATTTTCAATATTAATATCACGTGCAATAATTATTTCAATATATTTCTTATTTATATAGACTACTAATTCATGGGAAACGCAATCAATATTTGCCAAGTGGAATCCAACAAAACGCGTCACCCAGGAGATAACCAATCGTCCTACAACAGAAAAGATCATAACCACCCCTTCACCCACAACATCAAGAACACAAGAGTATCCAACTAGACAACCATCTGATAAAAACCTATTAACATCCCGTAATCCATTTCTAGCTGGAACCCTAACGTCACCAAGTCTCACGTCCCCAGTAGATAACAGTCAACATAATCACGGTACAGCCAAACCTTCCTATTCTACCACTGGTTTACCTGGCTATTGGTTTTACTGAAGATAGTAGGTTGGTAGATTTCTTATTTAATGCTTAAAAATTACATGTTCATCATAATTATTTTTCTTCCTTATAGAGACAGGTGCTCCATTCGTTTGACCAATCGTATCTTAGTCTAAGAAACGGAATAATTAGGCTAAGCTAATCAGTAAAATGGTGTTCACAGATCACCTTCGCAATTTGAGCCATGTGTGTCAAGAATTATCCGTGTTAGAAAGTTAAAAAAACGACTCGTCTTTTCTTGAGACTAAGCCTTATATAGAAAATATATCTTTGAAGGAATCATACGTCATACGCCTTTCGTACTTTTCTGGGACTTCTGAAGACTATTTACATTTATTCAAGACATAAATCAATCCCCAAAAATAGCTAAACTATGCCTTTAAACTCTTTTTTGCGATAAAAAAAAACTAATGTAGATATCTATACAAAAGTTCTATTCGTGAAAAGTCGTAATTTTGTCATGTTAACATTATGTTTAAAATTATGGATATAGACTCTAGTCATATTGGATATCATTTTATATTACCATTAAAACCGAAGTCATATTGTTATTATCATCACTGTTTAATCGATCGATAATTATATAGATTAATCTTATGATCTGGAAAAGTGAAAATTCTACAATTTCTATTTTACATAAAACTTTATGTAGGACTTTGGTAGGCATATTATCAATCTTCGAAGAATAAGCTATCACTTTGCCAGTTTTTTTACTGGAAATTTAACAAAAACTTTGAAACACAAACAAATATCGTTTTACCAACCGCATATCGAAGTGGAAGTGATCCACTGTCTTTAAAATGTCTGTTAATAACGATATCATGTTATATCAGCCCAAACTATAATATAATTTATTTCATTTCAGAAAGAGGGAAATGATGTTGCCTGTATGGATAACAATCAAAATACTTACAAAAATAATAGTCGTCTTCATTTGCTCTATCTTGTACAGTTTACATGTATAATTACTATAATATGCCTATGTTATTTTCAACACTTTCTTAAAATGATTTTAAACTGAAATTGAAATCTATAAGGAGCACTTCAAACGTAGCAAAACGTATGCAAAACAAGGCAATATCAAAATTAAAATCTATCACAATCTTCTACTACACAATGACTGACTTAACTATGGTCATTTCGCAACAAAGCGCAGATTACAATCTTCATGTGCGAAATATTACTGAAATTGGGCACAAAAATGAAATTTATTTAATGGCCTCTCTTCGTCCACTTTTTTTTCCAAAGACATATCCTGACAGTTTTTGTTATTAGGGGCTCCGGTCGGTATTGTGACAATGTGTTGCTCGTGTTCTACTTTTTAATAGAAATATTTTCGACGAAGTCTACGACCATTCAAGTTTCAAGTATAATCTGTCCATTTTTTAGTTGTGAGCATTTTGCTTATAGAGACTGTAACAGATAAAATACTTTGAATCGCCGAGTGGCGACCCGAGCCCAAGTTTTACAATTAATTAAGATTTTACTTCATGTTAGAGGAGTCATGTGTTTCTTTTAAGAATGAATATTTAGTAATTATCAGATTCAAAATACTCTTTAGTGTCAATGGAGTAGTGATTAAGCGATGTATATTAATATATTGTAAATGTATTCCCAGTTTAAAGCTACATTACATTTAGTTCGAGAGTGTTCTTTTTTTTTATCTTTTATGATGAAATAAAGACAGAAAACTAAACCCTTATAATTTGTTACTTCCCTTTACTCCTGTCGCTGCATTCACTTAATCATAAGTGCTGTTTCTAGCCTGTTTCAATGTTAAATATAGTCACTGAGGTGAAATCAGTTTAGAACAAGAAAATGTTAACCCTTGTTTGAGGTGAGCTGAAATCAGGGGTTAAAATACGAAGTTCAGCACGTGTAAACTACAGTCAGACCTTCTTTCTCTTGCTTAAATGGGACGAAATTGTTTTAGTTCTAAAGAGACATTTCAAATTTGTTGCAATGTTAAGTAATTTATTGTTTAAAGATAGTGGATCACAGCCATATACGCCCACAACGGCGAATGGTAAATATTCAAGATTTTGGTGCAAGGGCAATAACTCTTCTAACGGTCGAAACTAGCTCAAATTCGAACTTAATCTTTGTTTTATGAATATGTATACAAATACCGAATTTCATATGATTCCATCAAAAAATCTAGTTTTTAGAGCGTTTACAAGCAAATGTTGGCGGACGGACGGACAGACAGGGGTGCCGACAATATACGAGAGATGTGTACGTATAAAAATGGATCAGGGCAATTCTGGACCTTTTTACGGGAAATTCTGGATCTTTTTAAGGGATACGATTGCCATTCGCTTGGCCAATTTTAACCTGGTAACGGGATTTATTTTTTTAACTAAGCTAATCAGTAATAGTGTTAATAACTCACCGTCAAAATTTAAGCCTTTAATTCCACGTGTCTTCAAAATTATCAACATTATGATATAGTTTTATCTGCGTTTTAATGATAAAATGACAACTCGTCAATTTAAGATACTCTGAAATAGTGAGTACAATTCCTAGTTTGTAGAATATTTAAAGGAATTATGTGATTTTCGTACATTTTTAGTACTTCTGAAGATTATTTACATATATTCAAGATTAAAATCAACCCCCCAAAATGGCACATCTGTCAATTTTAGATTTAATTGGTCCAATAAAATCAGAAAAAATCTAAAAATCAAAAAGTTCAAATGATTTTCTGCTTGCAATAAAGATTGTTAACATTTACCTTACAAAAAAAAATTAAATTTGCACGATATGCAAGCAACGGTTATTTCCTTTTTCGAAAATATTTGGTTCCTTCTTCGCACATAATTTTTATATGATGCAGAGCCATTATTGAATTTTTTATGAGAGCGATAATATGTTCAACCACGTTTTTGGAGATAATCAGATCTGTTTTTGAGCCCACGAAGTGAAAAGTCGATTACCTGAGTTTTTTGAGTGACAATTTTACAGATTATGAATTTTATTTCATAATAACATACCTGACATGTTTACATATGGATTCTCTCCCTTGCGTTCAAATAACTCGCACCGTCCGGTCTTGACAAAAAGTCAAACCGGAAGTTGAGTACTACGTCATCAACTCAAGTGAAGAGTACTTAGCGTCCCTGACAACCTCAGTTTCCTTTCTCGGCGCGTTGAAATCGCACGTTTTTCTTTTTGTTTTGTGATTTCGAAATTCTTTGTGGAATTTATTTTTACTTATTATTATGGAAGAAAACCTTACTTCGGTAGGTATGCGAACGCCTGAATTGGGTTCATCTATTTTTGATTCAGCGACGTCGTCTGCTGAGAATAGACCGATTGATATTATGATCGATGCCGGTCGAACAAAGGCGTTAAAAAGCTAAAAAATGTCATCGCAAGAAGTCTAGCGATAGAATTGATGCTTTAAAATCTAAACTAGATCGTTTTATGAAGATAATGATTGAAAATAATAATCCCACTGTGAAGGGGAAATATGGTGGAGTTATCTCCCCGGAAGTCAGAGGTTCGGGTAGAAGTAAACATGATCGTTCGATGTTTTCTCAATCTGAGGATGAAGACGACCTGGTACCGTTGTTGACGGGAAAGGGCGACACATTATCGTTATCGGAGGATGATATGCCGGTTCTTGAACCGCAGAAGCAGGCTACTACCAGTGTAGTGAAGCCGGATGAGGACGTTGAATGTGGCCTTTTTAGTCTTTTTGGAGACGATGCCAGGGCCAAAAACTGTACTGGGAGTACAGGGGGTTTGAAGTTGGACAAGTCCCAACGAGAAGTTTTAGATTTATCTTGGCGCTCTCCAAATCCTACATCTATTCCTGCCTTTACAGAGGAGAATTTAGATTTGTTTCCTATTGAAGAGAAGGACAATGATTTTTTGAAAGTGCCCACACTAGATTCTATGGTTGAATCTTGTCTTATTCAAAAACATGGGCCTTTTAGTGGGAAGAAAACTTTGTATCAACAACCCTACAAAACTGTTGAAAAGATAGCCTTCAAGGGGCAACAATCTGCTCTTATGGGCATTAAGATACTCTTGTATATACAGCAAGCCTTTGCTAAAATGAAAGAAGGGATTTTAGACCCCGCATGAAGATAAGAAGGAAGTACTTCTAGATCAGATTCAGAACATTTTTGCAATGTCCACCAAAGCTCTGGATCAAATGGGGAGAGCGGGTGCTTTTCACCACTTAATTAGACTGTGTCTTTGACTGATACCTCACTATTTGAAATTGATGATTCTAAAAGTCTTTATAACTTACCCTTGTCTGGAGAGGGAGTGTTTGGTCCACAGTTGGAAAAGAATTTGAAGGAGAAAAAGGAACAGAGGAAGGCAGTTCAGGATCTCCTTCCAGACAAACTAAGAAAGAGGAAAACTCCTTATAATGCTACAACACCGGCAAAGAAGCCATACTACCAGAAAGATAATTTTCGTGGTTCAAGAGACAGAAAGTATAACAGATTTGCCAATACCTCCAGTTACACCAGAAAATATGATGGTGCCAGGGCCAGAAAGCCTAACTTTACAACAACTTCCTCGAACTCTGGAAGTTCTAAGAAACAATGACAAAGTAAGTTTATTAAGATGTCAACCGACTGTTCCAGTGGGAGGTCGTTTATCTCTTTTTCTGGCACAGTGGCAGAAAATTACAACAGATCCTTAGGTATTAAAAACTATTCAGGAGGGTTACAAGCTGGAATTTGCCCTGATTCCCCCGTTTTCTGGAATAAAACAAACTGTTCTATGTCAAAAAAATTCCACGTTGATTTTAGAAGAAATTGCTTCCTTAATTCAAAAAAACGCTATAGAAATAGTACCAGAAAAAGAGATACACACCGGTTTTTACAGTACACTCTTTCTTGTTCCAAAGAAGTCAGGCAGCCTGTGATAAACCTAAAACCTTTGAACAATTATGTAATGAAAGTTCATTTCAAAATGGATACTTTGAAAAAGGTTCTTGCAATGGTTCAGACTCAAGACTGGGGTTTTTTCGATCGATTTAAAAGATGCATATCTTCATGTTATGATTCATCCTCTGCATCGAAAGTACCTCCGGTTTTGTGTTCAGGGCATTTGTTACCAATTTCGTGCCCTGTGCTTCGGCTCAACATCTGCTCCAAGGGTGTTTACCAAAATCCTATCAGTTGTGGCAGAACACTTGCGATTTCGCAACATAAGGATGTCAGTCTATCTGGACGACATATTAACAGTGAATCAATCAAAATCTCGTCTTCTGTTGGACCAAGAAAGAGTCCTAAATACTTTCACCAGTTTTGGGTTTATAATAAATTTAGAAACGTCAAATTTGCAGCCATCCCAAGACATAATTTACCTAGGTACTCATCTTTGTCTAAGCCAGGGTTTGGCATTTTCCCACGCAGGAAAGGCTGGCTGGGATCGAAACTTCAGTGCGGGAAATACTACAGGGGTCAAGCAATGCCCAAGAATATCTATCTCTGTTGGGCAAGATAGCATCATGTTTGGATCTCATTCCAAATGCCAGGCTTCGTATGAGACCTATACAGTGGCATCTATTACATCAGTGGAAACCATCCACCATGGATTTGAATCATACAATTGTGTTTTCGCCCGATCTAAAATCGAATCTGGTTGTCCAGAGCGAACACTTTAATGGGTCGATCCTTACAAGTTGTCCAATCAGACCTGACTCTAACCACAGATGCAAGTTTGTGGGGTTGGGGAGCTCATATTCAGGGGCAATATATACAGGGAACTTGGTCCAAGAGTATGACCACGAATCACATCAATTTCTTGGAGTTGAGAGCAGTTTACAACGCTCTTGTTCATTTCCAACAAGTACTGAAAGGGAAAAAGGTGTTGATTCGTTGCGACAACATGACAGTTGTTCATTACTTGAACAAGCAAGGTGGAACGAGGTCGCCACAGTTGTGTCAAGAAACTTGGAAACTGTGGAACTTTGCAATTCAAAACAAAATCAATCTGCAGACAGCTCACACTACTTCCAAGAAAAATGTTTTAGTAGACAAGCTCGAGGAGGGTGGCATCAACAGAATGGACTCTGGACCACACTTTAGTGCAGAAGGTTTTTCAGATTTTGGGTCAGCCTTCGATCGACCTTTTTGCCACACATCAGAATCGACAATGTCCAATTTTTTGCTCGTGGATAAGTCAACCTCAGGCTTATGCCATAGATTCCCTGTCAGTTTCATGGAGCAAAATGTTCGGATATGCATACCCTCCGATAGCATTGATTCCAAGAATACTACAGCATATGCGCCAGTTTCATTGTCAACTTCTTCTGATAACTCCGTTTTGGCCGAACCAAGTTTGGTTCCCAGAACTTCTGCAAATGTTGATAGAAGCTCAAGTAATGCTTCCAACGTGGAGAACCATGTTATTCCAGGGTCATCCAAAAATTTATCACCCAGATCCGAGTCAATTCAAATTGAAGGTATGGAAGTTGTCAACAGACGTTTCTCAGCAAAGGGCTTTCCAGCAAACGCTAGGCAACTATTGGCAGCCTCATGGAGAGCCCGTACTAGACGAGACTAGGTCGCTAAATTTAAAAAATTCAGTAGCTGGTGTCTTAAACGGAAAATTGATTCGCATTCACCATCTATAGTTGACTGTGCTTCTTTTCTTTCGGATCTCTATGATGACAAATAGTCATATAAAACAATCTCTGGATACCGATCAATGATGTCTGCTGTTTTGTTACCTATAGAAGGACATCCGGTCGGTCAACATCCTAATATTATTAGACTGTTACGGGGTATTTTTAACTCTCGTCCACCAAAGAGGTCTTTAGTACCTGAATGGGACTTTCCCTTAGTACTTGACTGTTTGAAAAAGTCTCCTTTCGAACCCATAAAGACCTCATCTTTGAAATGGGTAACTTTTAAAACAGTTTTTCTCTTTGCTATAACTTCTTTTCGAAGATGTAGTGATCTGCAATCCCTACGCTTAAGAGAGGGCAATATAAATATTCAAAAACGCGGTTTGACTTTCATAAGGCAGGGTCTGTCGAAGCAAGATAGAGCCTCACATGTCAATCCAAAGATTTTCATTCCAGCCTTTTCAGTTTCCAAGAGAGCTCTGTATTATTATTTAAAGAAAACAGAAAACTTTCGTAAAAATAATGCAGATCATACCAAGTTATTCATAAGTTTTAGAAAACCCAATTCGCCTGTGACTTCTCAAACTATATCCAGATGGATTGTTTGTCTGATTAAAATGGCCCATAGCAATAAAAATTTAAACGTCAGAGGGCATTCAACTAGAGCTGTTGGAGCCCTTGGGCCCTGTTTAAAGGTGCCTCTATGAAAAGTGTCATGGAAGCAGCAGATTGGTCTCGACCAAATTCTTTTGTTAAATTCTATTTACAGGATATTGATACAGATGCTTGTCCTTTAAATACACTGTAGATAGATATATATATATATATATGTATATATGTTAGAGAGATTATTATTTGTAAGATATGTTTGATGTTAAAGGAAGTGGTCACTAAATCCCGGCGAGTTTTTTCCGGAGGTATGAACTTTATATTAAGACAAATTTTTTAATTTCACTTTAACAAAAACATTGTTTATTAGTTTAATTATAAACCCACCTCCAATACTAGGGCTTTGGGAATCTAGAATGAATCCATATGTAAACATGTCAGGTAGGTTATTATGAAATAAAATTCAAAAATTTGTTAAAATTCAAATTTTATGAATAATGTATACCTTACCTGACATGTTAGTAATTGCCCACCCTGCCTGCGCCGCTTTATGAGGTGCTATTTCAGCGCGCCTCGAAGAAACTGAGGTTGTCAGGGACGCTGAGTACTCTTCACTTGAGTTGATGACGTAGTACTCAACTTCCGGTTTGACTTTTTGTCAAGACCGGACAGTGCGAGTTATTTGAACGCAAGGGACAGAATCCATATGTAAACATGTCAGGTATGTATACATTATTCATAAAATTTGAATTTTAACAAATTTTTGAATTTTATTATAAATTCAGACATTTTGATAAATTTTGATGATGGTTTGGTTATCATATTTATGGAAGCATCTTCTAAATGAACCTCTTAACCTGCAACCGTGCAATGATATCATTATATTCATATTTCCTTTTAATCTACGAACATTTGGGCGGCTGTGAGAAATGTCCAGACAAATCTGTGTGATTGTCCAAAGATGGTTCATGTAGGTGTTATCTATTTTGAATGAGATGCAATTAGTAGTCAGAAACTTTTTATCTTCCCGTTTAGACGCTTGTACAAGTCGGCTACATGTACCGAGACCGAGACCGATGTCTCTTGTTCTGGGCCCAACAACAAGCCCTCATCTTTTAAAGGAAAATGGGAACTTTAAAAGCCTGTTGATGTATTTTGCATTATTCACGGCTGAAATGACTTTTTTGTCCCAGAGAAAGAAGAATCGCTAAATTTAATGTGGCACTGCTTTGCATTGGTTCAATATATTGATGAAGAACACCTATATGTTACGAAAAAAGCCTGAAATATTTCTTCTACTAACAACGACAAGGAATTAGATCGTCGTTGCGAAAATCTTTATGTAGTATTAACAGTGTTAAACGGATGTGACAATAACAAACTAATCTGCCTCGATTCCTTTAAACAAATATTATCCGAACAGAATCTCCTTTTAACATTTTAAATAACCGTGGAATAGAAAAAAGATTCTTATCTTATTAAAACTGACTTAATGGTACAAAAACTAACAGCAATTGTTGTAATGAACGAGATAAACCTTCTGTAAATTTCAACTTTTTACAATGAAAATGATAAATTTTTCAACGTGATTCTAAGAAGAGATGATTGAAGTATGGTGTTTTATGATAGAATCTCGTTATCTCGATCTAACCGATATGTCATCATGATTCTATTTTACACTGAAACCGACCGACCTGTGATTTTCCATGTGTGTATATGACAAATATTTTTCCCCTTCAATTTAATTTCTTAATGGCAACTACGATCATATTCAAATTTGGGGAAATGGATATATAAGCAACTATCATTCATAAATAAGCTTGGCATCGCCTTCATCATGAAAACAGATCATGTTCGCTGATAACATATTTCTCATAGCTCTGATTGGAAGAAAAGTGTGTTCTGATATCTAAAAGACGATTACATTATAGTTAGCGTTGAAGATATGGTCGTACAGAATTGGTGATACATAGATGGGGTGCTTTGGATACAGATAGTTCGCCCTGATGTATAGAAATACAGAAACTATTAAAAATGAATTTATTTCTCTCAATTTGCTTATCGACGAAACACCGGCATCACACAGCCTTATCAGTACAGTTTCATTGACCATCATAATATAAAACAAATTCTTCTTCAAATCTGTCACGTAACAACTTCTAAATTTAATTTAACACAGTAATTTCGTCAATTTCTTTTAACGCCAGTTCGAGAGGTTTTTGCGTGTGTGATGGCAACGTTTAATTCTATTTTCTCTGTTCAGTCCCATGCTAGCTCCAATTTTTCACTCATTAATCTTGTTTAAGGAATTGTATAGACTAATAACTACACAAATACTGGTTTAGAGAAAACACCTCAAGTGATTCTCATCACGTTCTAAACTTTCATGGAATTTCGTCTTAGACAAGAAAGTGTTGGAAAAGACGAGTGAACATCAAACATGACTGACAGTATTGGTAAATTGAGTTTGTTGACTCTATCTAATGATGAATTCATTGATTATCCTCCAGCATCCATTGATCAGCAAGTCGTGAACTTTTCTGATTTTTTCACACGTTGTTGTGAAAGCTTTCAATATCCAGATAAACCTCACTAATAATAGTTGAAATTAAAATAGACTTACCATTTCTGTCCAATATCTGAAGCCACATGGAGAGTTTTTAACGGAAAGAGAATGAATTAGTGGAAGAGAGTTGGGGGCGGTGGGGTGGATATATATGATTGTAGGAGTGCATATTATGGTGTATGTAAATTTTCCGTATGGGCTATATGAGGTATTGAAATGTGAGAATTAAAGTAGGTCTGTAGCTAAGATTAAAAAATTACTTTTAGAACACAAGACGACGCTTAATACTGTCAAATAACGAAAGAAAAAGCCATTTAATACGACAGAAAATTTATCGGTTGACAAAAACGGTGCTAGTTATATTAGAAACGAAGTTATATAAAGAATGCCATGGGCCACCAATAGTTATTTATTTAATAATAATAAACGGTACATTACAGAAAAAAAAGTGACTCTGATAGCATCAGAAAAGAACTCACAACATACAGGCTTGATGCGTGATATATTTTTACAGGTTGTAAGATGTCGTCTTTATTACATAATCAGCATCATCAGAAAACAAATTGTTGAAAATAAACTCACGATAATGCCAGTTTTACATAAATAATGTCAAAATAACAATGGGTGATGATATATCTGATCCTGATAAAGCATATGAAGTAAAAATACAGATTAGGCGTGCTACTATCAATAAACTACATGATATGAATACCACTGTTGTCTAAAGTTAATCTTAATGTTTAGTCTTAATGTCCACACCCAAATTTCCAAATCACCTGCAGAACATTTCCGGAATATTTAAATATATCACCTCAAGTTTATCATTAATGTTTCATTTGTGAAGTAAAAACTATTTCTACGCTAGATATGAAAGATTTCATCAACGAACAGTTGCAGTACTGGAATAAATGTATCTTCATAAAAAGGACTATACACTGAAAGCAATTCTCTCACATTTTTAATCTTTTACATGAGAATAAGCTCTATGTATTTTAAAAAGGAAAGACTTTGATATATATTGTTATCTTGATGGCTGAAAATTGCGTTCCCAGAACAGGAAATGTTACAGAACAGGAAATCACTGTGTATTTTACATTAACAACGCCGACCTTTCAAGAATGCCCCTCAACAATGTTCAATCCAAAAATGTTTAAATTTTTAAATAGTTAAATGTGCCGAGCTGTATTAAGATTGAAAATAATTAAGAAAAGTTCAGGAGGTAGCTTAGCTACTTGATAAATAAAGTCACGTCCTTAAACGGTTCTAAATGTCATGCTCTTGTATCAGGAAAGGTAGGCCTATATATTATGATTCAGAGAATTTTAAAGAATTTAAGATTAACAATTATCTTACACAGAACTGTCTGGCAATTTGAGATCTCTGGACTACAATTATCAACCCTACAACACCAGACTATAATACCATTATTCTTGATGGAGTTTGTTATAATAGACTATAAATACTATTCCTGTTACATTTCATCGAAAAAGTTTGACTTGTCTTCTGAATTGGCTGACTGGCACCGCCATCTAGTACACAATGGTAGAAACAGTGAAACACGTTCACACAGGGCCTCGGGTAGTTTATTGCCCAATCTAAACGACTAAATTGTTTTCCAAATATCTTAAATTCTTACATACCTATCATTTCCGATAGGAGTTGTGTCACAGTGATTAAACTTACATCCATTGCAGTGGAAACACAACTCTTTCCCCCTTCCAAAGAAATGCAAAAGATGGTGTCTCTGTTTTTACTCTTTTTACATACTTCTCCAACTCGAATATGGAGGTGGACTAGAATCGCGAATTTGTATCAATTGTGAAGGAATGACTTTAGATTAAGGATTCGATTCATAATTGCAAGGAACTGGGATTCGAAAGCATAAGAGGCGATTAGAGGTTGTAATCTTGGAAAAAGCTGGGTTTTATAAATACATGTTTTAGTTTTATGGCTATCTAAACTTCATTTAAGATGATACGCGGGTCTTAGGCATCAGTACTTCACGGTAATTCTCACTCATATATTCTAATCATGGATCGAGCGTCGGACATAGTAGCAACTTCTTGTCATTCGGATGAAAAAAAAATACAAAAGCCCTAGGCAGTGTCAGAAATGGAAAAAAAAGGCAAAAATGATAAAATCACTCGCCTATAGTAGAACAGTGTTCTCAAATGGTGCTGTCTTTTCTGGCATACAGAAGAAAAATGTACGTCTTATTTCAAGGTGAACTTCTGTTTACTTCCAACCATTGCTTATACTGTTTATGGGACATATTTTTGAAGACAATTGGTTGATTACAATTATTGCTTAATTATCCATATACAAAATAATAATGAATGAACCATTGTTAGCTTGAGTTTAAAGGACGAGAACCTTCTCCATTCAAATTTATATTTGTATATTTAACAACATTCCTTTTCAAATATTTTTTATTAGAAAAATTCTAATTTTGTTTCAATGAATGCCATTTTGTAAAACATTAATGTTTCAATGACGTAATTTGAATTTACCGAATTATTTTAGAAAATGTGAATGTCATTACATATAGTCAGGCGATAAACATTCTTTTATTTTCGCTTACAGTTGCCTTTTCATGATTTAATCGCTTTCACATTGCTTCCATTTTCTTAATGCATTCTATGTACATGCATTTAGTCTAAAACTGTACTCGCATTACCCAATGTTGTCATGCTAAGATGGTTGAATTATATATACATGTTTTGGGTAATTATATTTGAAGGTTTTTCTTTGTGAAAAGTATTCATGGGTTTTTAGTGTGAATGGACATTAATATTATTTCAATTTTGAATTATTTTAATTATTTTGGATAGCTGCTTTTAAAGGATTATTAACGTTTCTCAGATAAACTTATGTATTTGGTGTCAAATTGAATTACAATTAGTAGAAAAGTAAGTAATATGCGGCGTGGGTCGCGAAAAAGATCCAAGAAAGGAAAGGATGTTACATTAAGTTCAATATTGGATGATTTACTCAAGCTACAAAGAAGGTAGGCCAATTTTGTTTTAAGTATTAACTTAACCTTCTTTAAGTATTTTAATAAGTAGTTTCGTTAGCAGTTTGTATCATTGAGAAGTACGCCAAGAATTTTAATCAATACAACATTCACGTTTTTACTTCTCAATATATCAAGATTTTTCCTTTGTAAAAAATCTTTTCCGACAAAAAAGTAGACTATTTGAAGATAATAGACAATAATTGATCGAAGTGAACGATAGCTATTTACTTCTGTATCCTGATACAAAACATTACCAATTTATCCCGTATCTTCTAGCAACTTCATCAGTTCATTGTTTCTTGTGCAATATAAGAACACATAAATGTCAGTGGATCAACTAGAGGAGTAAGACGTAAGTGGGTTGGGGCTCCTCCCCCTCCCCCTCCAAGCATTTATTTTTAAACATATGCTCTCCTTCATTTTGTCTGGAGCCCGTGAACTTGGTTCAACCAACCCCTATGGTAGTTGTGTCACTGAAAAATGTTATTGCCGGATATTTGTGTGCATTACATAAATTTTATTGATATTATTTATTTAGTTATTTGTTTATTATCATGTTTGTCTCAGGGTGTTTAGTGTAACGATATTAGATCACCAAAACATGAACGTTTCTTCTTTCTTACTTGATGTAGATTTCAATTCATTTTTTAAAAATTTCATTGTGAAGAAGTTATGTGGGAATATTTGAACCATGTTTTCGTGATCAAATCAAATAGTTTTATGATGAAAAGCAAACAGAGATTAGTTTTTGCCTGTATTGAAAATGACCAAGCATTCCGTTTTCCTTAAGTACAACTTCCGGTTCCACGGAGATAGTAGACACACCCTGTCATATTTTACTAGCCATGTGTTTATATAAAGGTATATTGCCATGCTTTTCATGCTTGCTATCTATCATATTGGCATCTATTGGGAACCTATAGAAAACAAATAAAATGCAAAAATATATCTGAGAATAATGCATCGCCAGCACGGTGAATAATGTCTATAGCTAATATTTTAAAGGTATGCTCGTGAAAATTTTATATTATATAACTGAGCAGCTGTCTGGGAATTCAAAGACTCCATAGAAGTCATCAAAAAGAGTAAAACTGTGGTTCCATTTCCTTGAACTATCTGTACTAATAATTGCGTTACGAAAACTCTTGGAAAATCACTTAAAGTTTATATTTAGAAATGTTCGTGTTTGTCTTTATTTTGCTTCATTTGATGTTCATTTTTCATATAATAAACATCTGTATACACACGCTTTTGTCTTCAATATGACTTATTTTTGTTGAATATTGTTTGCATGAACATATTATCAAAAAAATTACAAAACGAAATATTATTTAGAATAAATATTTCTAACAGGAAAATAATAAGTCTTAGACCCAGCTAGTGCACTACCACTATACTTGCGCTACTATCACTGACAATCGCATGATACATATCTCTACTACTTATTGGTATATAAAACTACCACTTCTTGGTACAAATCACTTATATTCCCATGTACTTTTCACTACAAACTACATTTCGGTACATAACACTATCATTTATTAGAATATAACAATATTACTTCTCAGTACATAACACTACTACTTCTTGGTAAACGACGCTATGCTTTATAATTATCGACACTACAATTTCTCGGGTAGGCCTACATACATCTCGGTACATAACACTATAATTTCTGAGTACATAACACTTTAATTTCTAAGTACATAACACTATAATTTCTCAGTACATAACACTATTATTTCTCAGTACATAACATAACTACTTCCTGGTAATCAAAGAAATGCTCTTATTCTTCTCGGTACATAACACTACCTTTTTCATATAGAAAACTACTACTTCTCGGTTTATAAAATTGCTAATTCTTAATATATTAATTATAACACTATTTTCGTTCGCCTTTACTATTTCTTCAGAACGACATTTTCCGTTAGTCCGGTGGACTATCGGTTTCGAGGGTCTCCACTGGAGAGAATATTTCTACTTCTCAGTAAATAGCACTATTATTTCTCGTGACAGGTCAGCAAATAGACTTACCTTTTCTCAGAATGTTACTGGTCAGTACATAAAACTACTATTTTTCAGAACGTGACTGGTCAGCAAATAGAAAAACTATTTCTCAGAACGTGACTGATCAGCACACATACAACTGCTATTTCTCCGAAAATGATTGGTCGGTACATATCACTTTTATTTCTCAGAACGTGACTGGTCAGAACAAATAACTACTATCAATCTGAACGTGACTTGTCAGAACATTTCACTACTATTTCTCAGTACGTGAATGGTCAGCACATATCTCTACTATCTGTCAAAACGTGACTGGTCAGCACATAGGACTAATATTTCACAGAATGTGACGGTTCAGCACATAATTATATCTACTATTACTCTGTACATAGAGTTTAAATTCAATTTTCAACTTGTGATTTATTGAATTATTTGGCATAGAGGATAAATTATAATATTTTAAATTTCTGGCTACTATCACACATTGCCCCCATAAATATTCTGCTTCCAACATTTAGTATTTTTATGCAGGTCTTTCATCTTGAAATGTCTTTGATATTGTTTTGAATAGCGATTAAACAGAAATTAAAATATAAACAATAATCATTATACTTTTTCATATCAGCTATGTTAAATGTCAAGAAAAATAACCTTAAGACAAGGATGGTTGCGTCTAAAAATATAAAAAAAAGTCTCATAATAAAAAAGAATTCAACGAAATTTTGACAATTAAAAATTATGTCAATTAGTTTTTATTAGTTGAAATATCAACTTTCTCTGTGTTAAGCGGCTGCATACATATGTAAATATCTCAATGTATATAGTTAAAGTCTGTCTTTTCAAGTCAACAGATTTTAAAGGATAATAATAAATGAAACGATTGGTACACAGCTTCAGGATGTAGTAACAAAATTCGATAGGTTAATTGAAACAAAGATTTACATTTGTTATTGAAGAATTACTAGCTTGGGAGTCAAGCTAGTATGAACCTTATATGAATCGTTTCATTGAATATTTTCTCTTAACACTTAAGACATTTTAATATCCCCCTCAGTGTTCCTCTTCATACTAATCTAACTATTGTTCAATAAAAATACTAAAAAATGTATCTAGGCCTACTTCCGGTTGACTTGGCAGTAAATATATATCGGTCAATACGATTGGTCAGCTATAATTACCTGTCAAGTAAAAACAAAAGTGAAAGTAAAAGGATGACTTTACGATGTATTTAATAACTAAGAAAAAAAGTAGTTATATTGGTGATTTCCATTTTCTAAAATATATAAATAATAAAATAACACAGTAATTTTACAGCATCATTTTCTTTACAAAATAGATAACATTCTGTCCTGAAACCCGCCAAACCGGAAGTGCATACTGTGAAACGATGGTAGTAAATTATTTTAGTATTTTTATTGAATAATAGTTAGATTAGTATGATGAAGAACACTGAGGGGGATATAAAAAAAATCAATGAAACGATTCATATAAGGGTGGGATTATATTTCATTACGGTAAATGGTAGAAAAAGCGTCTGAAGCGGAGATGGTCGTGACAAGCGTTAGCCACCTTCTTCATACTAATATAGAGAAAGCTGACTATTGATAGGAACAGATGCGTGTGGTTTAAAACCCCTGATCTAAGACGAACACGTATGTATTGGACTGGTTATGCCCTTTTATGAAGCATGTCTAGTAAGTAGGATATCATAGTACAAAATAACAGTCCTTCTCCTGTCTTGTGTCTAATTTGTGTGTCAATTAGAACCTGGGATATGCTTCTACTTTATTACTTAATGAACCATAATTAGATGGATATCGAATAAAAAGAGAAATGTGCGTTAATGATGTGAAAATGTGGAGTCCGTGAAAATAATGAATTGAGATTATTGAAAGGATTAGACAGCGTAAAATATCATTGATTATAGATGGTGGTAAATAGCCCTATTAATTGTCTAGTAACAGTCTATACTGGCTGAAAGAAAATATCTCCAACATGATAAATCAATTGATGAACACAGTAACTGTCTCTTCTATTAATCCATCACACACCATTTATATACTGCTAACAAATATATTAGTCCGAGTATCTAACAGCCCTATCGACAGGTCATCAGTTATCGCCATATACATGCTGCTTCCAATTAACTGGCGAAAGCCAGACCACCTTGAATAGATTACCTTTCTTGATTATTGTACCAAATCGAAGATAATTATATGCAATAGCATAAAATAATAAATAGCTATCCTAGATCGTGGATCAGTCATGATGGAATATTAAATAATTGTTGTCTGTGAATGTCAGTGAATGCTGCGAGTAGGCAATCAAGGTAGACGTATATAATGTCTGGATGCTTGGACTACTTCGAAATTAAACGATGTCACGGTATATGTATTGATGTTTTATTGACAACTATAATGAGACAAGGAATTAAGGCTATTATTAAACTGTCTCTTCAAGTCTTAGGAAGTAATATAAATTATAAACACCTGTCCCCTTCCATACTATTATTGTCTTCATTATCAGTTTTGTGTGTCGTATTTTGTCGGTTGCTGTATTGATTTATTGAATCTTCCCTATATATTGTCAACATTGAAACAGTCTAAAACAGTCTAGTTTAGTTCCTGTGTAATCTATAGGCAGGACGTTTGTGACAGTTACTACCCTTGACTATGCCCCCCCCCCCCCCCCGCCATTTCCCCCAAGAGAGGCGTGGCTCCAATTTGCAAATTTTTCGCTTGTTAGCTCCACTTGACAATTCCGTGGCCACCACTCTGCATCTTATCTAATTATTAATAGAAACGTCACTGTTTTACCGACGACCGTATTAGATATAATGCTGTAAGTACCATCACAAGCAATATAGCAAAAATTATAAAGAATAATATTTACAGAGCCAACGTACACCATTGCTGAACATTTTTGTGTCTATTGTATATAGAGCAATATCCATCGAGCAGTTTCGATCGTTTGGTATATATACTTTTCCATATTTTTTAATAACCACCTAATAACCTAATATATTTTTGTGAGAATTAGGACGAATACTATGGTCTATAATGAAATCATTATGGCCTAATAATGGATCTATAAAATACAATACAAGAACATCAATTATTTATTAGGTAATGTTTGACATTTATCAGAGAGAAATCCTCCTATATAATTAGGTATTAGACATTCTCTATGGAAAACTAATATCATAGAATTCATCATAGATAACATTTCAAATGAATCCATACTCGTACCTAATCTGAGCGCCAGAGAATATTTCTGGTTTCCCAGTAATGAGAATATTGTATCTGGTATCTAGATTATAATTTTCAGTCACGTGAAGTACAAAAACCAGACTGCTCCTAAGCTACTTGGATTTTGGAAATAACTTATATTGGACGTGAACAGCAATGATTATTTGGTATTTTGAATTTTCAACCGTACTAGTCGATTTACTTATCAAATGAATTTCCAATTGACACAGTACATGAACTCAATTTAATACACAACATCTACTGGTATGGTGAGGTGCTATTTCCTCATCTTTCCATGAAATATGAAATATGGAAATATATGTCTTTTGCTTTGCTAGTCGGTAACCATCATCTTATAGAGGCTAACCATACAGGGACAGTGAGATTTCTGTTAGTCCTTCCACAGGGTGCATTAAAATCAACTGCTATGAACAAAAGATGTCAGTTTTATTGGCTGTAGTTGAGTTTTGTATGTCTAAGTGGATTAATGGGTTTGGTAATATTAAGTTTTAAGTGGTTTCCCGTATGATAATTTTTTTTTTTTTTTGCAGCATACAGGCTTTAATAGATTGGTTGATTGATATGTTCACGGTCGCCCCATTTACTTCCATGTAAACAATTTTCAAACCATAATCGTACGCTTCCTTGCCTATATATTACGTTATCTTGATAGTAAATTATGTAGATCGGGTTTTAATTGTATAAATACCTATCACTTCAGTTGTCCAGGAAAGGAAATATGATTACAACCAAGATGTCTAAAACATACTTTAGTAAAAACGTGTAAAAAATCTAAAATGATAGGACTGTGATTGATAATTTCAATCTGGTGTATTACAGATGAAGGTAAAAAGATCGATTTTATGTAAAGTTAAACTAGTGTTATTATTAATGAGATGAAATAGCTAGAAGAAATGTAGAAGAAGATTGATGACTTAACGTTCTACATCATTATTCAACAATTTGTAGTTTAAGCACGACTGGTTAAGATATAGACGTCTACGATTATATTAATCAATCAAGTATAGTGAAGAAGCCTCTTTAATATACATACCTTATAAAATTAATATACTTCACTTTCATTTGATATACATTGAAAAAGCGAGTCTAATTGCTCAAAGCATCTTTGAATTTTCTCAAGTGTAGAAATCGGATACTGATATGCGTTCAGTCATTTGCAAGCGTATGTAATTATGAAAATGATGGATAGCCGTTATGATAAATGTCAAAGTCAATGTGAAAACTGTGTGTTAATCATAGAATTAAAATGAAGTTATTTTCCCTTGTGCCACCATTGAAGTCATAGAAAATATAGATCATCAGTACTGGAATTGCAAAACGCCCACATGACAGCCAAGTAAATAAATGTAGTGACAGAACCCAAATTTTGCGAGCCAACAATGAAGTGCAATTTAATATATCATTATTTAGGATATAATTAAATTATGATGACTGTGGAAGAACTATGATGAAAGAGTCTGGACAAGAATCGACAGAAAAATTAACACTTTGCATTAAACCTTTCAGGAAAGCAACCTGCATTCTTTGGTACAATCTTTTGTAGAATATTAAATGTCAGCATAATGAAAAGAAACATCTTTATTACTGTAAATATATTATTATATTCATTGAAGATTAATTACAGTGTTAACTAAGTGAATCCTAAACATTACTTATTATATTTTAAACATTGATGGGAGAGGCTATGACGTGTACATATGATCGTTCTACTCCAGTGCTACTCCATTCCCACTGAGACATGGACTAAGTTCGAGTTGAAGGAAGTAGTGAGATAAGATGTTTTTCATCTTTATAACATGAGTTATCAAGAACTGATAGAAATACCAGGTAATATTGTGGAGATTTTCCATTCTACATCAACATGGCATCCTTTCAATTTAATGATAACATCTTTGTAAAAGTCTCTCATAATCATACAATAAATCATCTCTTTCCTTCAGTACATTACGTCATCATGTGGTACCTGCTTTAAATCTCGTAATTTATTTTTTCTTGAATGTCAGTAGAGAACTCACGTGCTGCTGATATTGAACAGAAGTCATTTATCATTTAACTTGGTTCAAATACAAGCATCGTTTATAAACTGGTTATCTTCTGGTAGTTTTTTTTCTCTAAATTAATGATGTAATTCAAAATAAGACTGAAATATTCTAAGTGATGGCTTGAACTTTTCGCAATTAGAAGTAAGTGTAATTAAGAGTTATGCACTAATTGCCGCCCGCGAAGACTAAATAGACGAAAAGTAGAGTAATTACGATTTTATCAGCAGAAACTACGTCAACATTGCTGGTCGAGATTCTGAAATGCACTCAGACGTCACTAGGCGTTTTAAATAGAACAAGTAGAAGTTTATTAATACAATGAACTCTACAGACTGTAACAGATTATATTAATCTTTCTAACTAAGCCTTTCTCAGCAGGAAATGTTCATGAGTTCCATTTTTTCTTTTCTCATCAGTTAGAAAAATCCTCAGATTTTACGCAGATAGAGTTTATTTTCATTTCATTTCCTTGCAATGACAGGTTATGCCGTAAGCGATATTTTATGTTGGTGAACTATTGATAACCTGTCGTTGACTGTCAATAATACTGGCACTGATGACATAATTAAACATATTCAACAGAGGAGATTGTAATATTCCTGCTAGTTTCAAATATTTCTCATTGATTTCCTATCACACACTTTGTCACATTTGATGTTTGTTATTATCTCATTTCGGTTTCAAATACTAACCTTTTTATTCACTTTAAAATGAACAGTTCTGATAAAAAAAAAATACTGCTGGAAATGAATGAGAATCAGTGGTACGAAAACGATTGTGGACTACGTGAATAATGAATGCTAATATAGACCAGTGGCATAAATGAATTAATTGAACAGGGGTAGGGTGGAGGCGAATGTAAGATTTCTGAAAATGTAGGAAGAGGGTAATTAAGAAAAGTAGTTTAGTTGGGATAAGAATACAAAGTAGAAAATTGGAAGGGTTATATTAGTGATTAGAAAAGTTATGTAGACTAACGGAAGGCTTATATGGGAGAGGTTTGATAGGAAATGAGGAAAGTAATGTCAACAATTGTACGGTTGTCTTAAAAATAGGTAGAATTATGTACAGTTTACATAAGAAATGTGAACGGCGGTGATCGAAATGTTACGTGAAACTTTATGTAGGATCTGGAAATACTATTTTGTTGGATTTTGGGAAGGTTATGTAGGAAATGGAATTGGTTGTCTAGGAATTGGACAGGTTATTGAAAAATTGAGAAAAGCATTATAGTGAAAGATCAAGAAGAATAGTGACGGAAAAATCTATCCATCACGGACTTCACGTTATACGAACTGGAAACAAGATACAATAAGAAAGTAAAGGCAAGTGGGAAGACTGAGAAAATCAGAAAGGATAATTGAGAGGACAAGTAATGTTAAACTTAAATGTCATTCTTTTAAAGCATAAAGATGGAAGTTTGTGGTCGATGGATACAAAGCAACTGTCACTAATATCAAATGTTCCCAGTCCTTTCAAGTGCGTTTTTATACGCTGGAATTTGTTGTTTAATGATTGACAAAAAATGAAGTGAATTTTAATCAAATTAATTTTTTATAGCCATTATTGATGCTTCACTTCAGTACAACACTTCACATATTCTGTTTAAAGCGAAAAGTTTCAACATCAAACGATCACAAGATTGTATGTGTGTGAAATTCATTGATATGAAATTAATTCGTGGTTTGTAATGGATATTCCAGTATTATTTCTGTCACAGGGATAATGATATTACACAAAAGAGTTGGATTAGTCATCCTGTTAAATGCAACATTGTTGATACCATCCTTTCTTAACTTGTCAAATAATAACCAAAAGGCATTTTGTTTAATATAAGTAGCCGAATCCTTAGTATTACCACTTGTCCAGAGTTGCTCACAGCCAAACGCATGGAACCGATGCTACCTGGACGTACTGGGAAGTTAGTTCTCTACATGGTACACTTGAAAACCTTTAATAAAATGTCGATATACGCGATAAAATCTCCCATACATGCGGAGAGATGGACTCATATCAGATATTGCTTATCTGAACAATTTCCTTACTGCTATCGCCGCCAAGGT
Organism: Lottia gigantea; assembly: GCF_000327385.1. NCBI lineage: Eukaryota > Metazoa > Mollusca > Gastropoda > Lottiidae > Lottia > Lottia gigantea. The sequence continues at coordinate 59,581 of NW_008709027.1, forward strand.
CAAGACTCTTTTTCAAGCATGCCAGGTCTTAGTAGAATGCAAGTGAATCTTTTACTCTTTAACCTATAGGAAATTTTATGGTACATGTACGTAGTGCAGATCGGTAATTTCTAAGAGTACAAAGGTTATTTAAGTGGATTGAGGTGGCTGGAATCACGATCAAGGTCGGTTCTGTCATTGCCATAAACATGCTCATGGCATAGATGTTCGGTTAAAGAAATCAGCTGTTTATGACTTATCATTTGCATCTTTGTATTCTTGATTTAAAAGACAGGAATTCTTCAATTTCACATGTTCATAAACTATCAAAACTTGAACTTAAATTGCGTGGGCATCAACTAAATCTTAATTCGTGATAATTTATTCATATAACGGTTACAGTCGTCCAAAAAATAATTGAAATGTTATAAAATTATTTTAATTGGGAATGGGATATCCCGTCTTGAATGGGTGGCTTACGTGTTAGATAACTTAAATGTGTCTTATAATCTTTTTTTTCTTTTTTTTTTTTTAGAAGAAAAATCACCAAGATAAATAATGAAATTTCCATTTCATTTTTCGGTTTTTCTTGAGTTTTTATTTCCATTGATTTTTGTGTTAAATAATTCTTTAAAAAAAAACGATGTAATCAACACGAATTCTACTAAACATAATTGATTTTGTCTGAGAATTGAGATTGGTCTCGTTAAAAATCATTCTTACATGCAGTCTGTTTGAATCAAATCAACTTCAAGACATGTTTTTCAGTCGTTTTTAAAGATCGGGTTGTCATTTGATTAGACTAATATATATAAATCTACAATCTAATGTGTTGAAATAACCTGCGAGATTAAAGTCGCAGAGACATAGGCCTACATTGGTCAAGTATTTAACATAGATTACTGAAATAAGGATTGCAGTATATGTATAACTTTATTTGCAACACCATTTCTGGTCCAAGGCATAAATTAACAAGTATAAAAATTAACAGCATCAAATACAAATTGACAATACAAATATACAATCACAATAGACAGCTAGATAACAATATCAAATTGTACATTAGTAAACCATGACGTATACAAAAAAAAAACTTCTTTTGTGAAAAAAAGAAATAAAAATAAGTTTCTGTTGCTACTTTTTTGCACACTGACATATTGAACCACGTCCTTTGAAATAATCTTTGTCGAAACTAATCATCTCCCTTTTCTTGCCACAAAAAAGATAATATTTTACTTTCAAACCACAATTTGTGCATGACAAATTTTTTTCATATTTCATTATAGCTGCTAACATATAAGGACCAATGCCTTTAAAATATATCAACTTCCCAAATATTAACCAGAAAACCACATATTGATATCAGTCAGCCATAAAATCTAAAACTGGGTTGTGTAATATATCTAGCTTACCCTCTGCATTACACAAGACAGAACTAATAAAGTAACCTTGTTAACTTTGTTATAAACTTTTTAGTTGTCACATTCGAAATAATTTAAAATTCAGTAAGAATGTGAATTATGTAGGCTAAATGTAGTAATATATTTGTCACGATATGAGCCATTATGACAACAAGTATGTTCCAGATCTATATTAAGATATGTTTTATTCAAACTAAAAGTTTGACATTTAAGGCGGTTGTAAGTAATAAATAAGAAAAGTTACCACCAACATCTTGTTTTTCTAGAAATAATTTCTTGATGATGTTAAAAAACAGTTTAATGATATAGCAGATTCTTTGTAATCTGTTTGAAATGACAGCTGTGACTAGAGCTAGGTTACTGTGTAAGGTACCCGCTTTTAAGAACGGTGTAGCAGATGGTACGATTTCCATTTCATGTTTCACCTGAGGGCGCAGTCAACTGACTGAATTTTTTCTGCATTTCCAAACACATATTTTAAGCCGAAGAAATTTTGATAAGCAAAGAAGTCCTCTTTCATGAAACGTGCATAGCGTCTTATAAGTTATTGTTTCAAACATAGTATTATTTTTCTAAAGAGAATCAAACAGATGACAAAGAACGTAAGCCATTGTGACATTGGATGTAGAGTAACTGCTTTCATCGTTGTAGTATGCATTATCATAATCAGCATATAGCTGACTTGGAAATAGAAAGTGTACTTGGGTGAAAGGGTCTACAAAAATTGATTTTCAATTCTAAAAACATTCATGTGAACCTTCCAAGAGGTAACCCAAACCAATAAAGATATTGCTTACATTCCATTAGAAAACTTACCAGAAAATCAATTATTCATTAAAATATGGAAAGAAGATATTCCCAAATAGTTACCACGACAGCTTAACTTGTCTAATACCATTTTCTCCATACAGTTTTAACTTTCTCACATTTCAATCTATTATTTCCAAGAGAGCTAACAATTGACGTTGGTTTATTATTGCAGGTCAAAGGAAGGGCAGAAGTAATCCAAATATGTCCATTATTTCTTATGATTTATTCGACAATCGTATTTACTCTGTCTCTGATAGAACATTATTTTATTTTCTTGAAGACTGTCTGATGTAATTGAAAACACGACTACCAGGCCGTTATCAGATAATGAAATTGTTCTAACTAGAGATGTTTCTTTTAGGATAAGCTCTGATTTATTGTCAACTTTACAGCTTGGTATAGTCTGGGTTTCTATTCTTCATCAGACTCTTTATTCAACACGTTCAGATATAGCCCAGTATTCACCATGCTCTTCGATTTTAATTTGAATTCATCAGCTTAATTTAGCGATGTCAATTCTTATTGTGTGACGTGAAAAAAATTGCCTACAGAAAAACGACGTTCAGTTGTTTCAAAACGCCATTTTCACCAAAATAACTCTTTGAAAACTGAAGCACGCCGAATCCTTTTATTGTTCCAACAGATGTCGTCTTGCAAACAAATTGTATGCTACATTAGGAATCGTAGGCGTTTTAAAGCACCAAGGTTATATTTTATTATATAGCCCATATTTACTATGTTGAAGTGTCTTAATTAAGATATTTACTTAGTTAGTGTAGTCAAGATCTTCATCTAAAAACATATAATATTAGTTTTTAATTCCTGAACACTACTTAAGTTTTGTTAACACGAACACAATTATATGGATAACAATTACTTTAATAAATAACTTGCGACGTTTCAATTACTAAATGCCACTCAAGGAAGTTAAGTTTTGTTGTCGTTTTGACTTCCATATGTTCTTCATCAATCAATTAAAATGTAAACCCTCCTGGAAATGGAATGTTCTTTTTCTTCTTCTCTGCAAAATAACCTCAAACAGCTTTTACTTCAAATTTTGAAATAAAGTACGAAAATTTTAAAATTATATTCACATTTTGACCGACATCAAAAGATATGTCGGCACTAACTTTGTGATGATATACTAAGATCAATATATTGAATTAAAACCAATTTGCAATCAAAGACAAATCCAAACAACCAAGAGACAAAAGTGTCTCATTATTCAATCTATTGCTCTCTTTCAGCTTCAGAAATTGATTTTTTTGTACTTTTTGATGCAGTAATGTATACTTTTTTGTATTTAATAAATAGTTTAGAACATAAAATATATTTCAATATTACTAACGTCAGTTTCGTTTAGGATATAGATAGGAAGATAATAATGCACATTGTATTGTAAAATGAATATAAAAGTTTTCGTCCCTATGTCTTGTTCACCCATATCGACTGTAAAATACGTCTGGAAATTTTACTTTTTTCCGTCTGAACGACCTTATATTTTGTTACAACATATTTATGTGGTTTTGAAATGTAGACTTTGTGTATAAAAAACGAACTGGTTAGCAATAATGTAATTAGTAAAAATATTAAGTGAATGATTGCATGTCAGTCTGTATTTTGTTGAGATGATTTGGTGGGAACAGTAAATTAGGTCGAGCTTTTAGATTAATTAGATAATGGAAAGGAAAATGAGTGAAATTTTACATGCAAACTATCTGAATCTTACAATTTCAATTTATTCTAATAGAATGAATTATGTGTGGCCAAGCTTAAAGTGAAAAACAGTCCAATGCCAATTTCGTGATTGATATTGTAAGCAGTTCACTTGTACTGAAAAATAAGGTCGCAAATTGTACCGAGTTAAAAAAAAAAACATTTAAATTTTACTGGCGGGGTGTTTCGTACAACGTCGCCATGTGGTTTAAATTTATGAACCTCATTACATCGTTGACTGAAAGGAAGGGTCGGAACAGTCTGGCTACATTACATAGAAGATTTATAGCATTGGTATGTTACAGTTGTCTCTGATTCCCGAATTCAACACGAATATCCAAATTTCAGATGAAATAGAGCTTTGCCTTCCGCAATTGTGCTATTGGGATATACAATCAAAAATTCGTGAAGCATACATACGTTGAATATGGGCATTTACAAAGAGAACGGTGCCAATTCGCCAATATTTCTAACGGACATGTTGTTATCTCTCTAACGTGCATTATAGAGCAGAATAAACCTGCATAAACCTAGTATGTAATATTTTACTACACTAACCTAGTATGTAAATATGACATAAACCTAGTATGTTTATATTTTTATTTCTATCACTCATACACACGCACACTCAGATCGAATGTAAGGTGTATATATTATATAGACTTGTATATTAGTATATCCACAGCTCTCTTATACCTTTAGCAATACGATAAAAGATGTTTATATTAGCGGCATAACCCTGGAATGTAATAACTGTACAATGCTAGTATCTAATATACCCAGTATGTTTATAGTAGCGTCATAAACCTAATACGTTGATAGTAGCGTCATATACCTAGAACACATAAATCTTGTATTTTTACACTTACAGTAGCGTCATAAACCTAGTATGTTTATAGTAGCGTCTTAAACCTAGTATGTTAATAGTAACATCATAAACCTAACTAGTAGTATGTTAATAGTAGCGTCATAAACCTAGTATGTTAATAGTAACATCATAAGCCTAGTATATTAATAGTGGCGTCATAAAAAGCGTCATTAACCTAGAACGTTTATAGAAGCGTCATAAACAGCTTCATTAACCTAGTACGTTTATAGTAGCGTCATAAACCTAATACGAGAAACCGGTTTGAATCTGGTAGACCTATGTAATGGCGACATAAACCTAATGTGAATAGCTGCATAAAATGGAATGTTATAGCTGTACGAACCTTATATATTGTGTAATATGTAACACAACTAGTCTTTCATTAATAAAGTTTGATGGTTTTTATTTTGAGTATAGTATGATTGAAGTTGATGGAAATAAATTGCAGGTTGATTAAATATTGATATATCTATACAGAATTGATACTGGGATATACAAAGTAATAACCTAACACAATTCATCAAACATCAGACTTTCGCTTCATTAGAGATCAAAGATAATTGTATTACTTCAGTAAAACATTACCTCCACATCCATATCATCTTTAAGCTCTTCCGATCTTCGTAATTGACTGCAATAGTCACTGTTCTTGTTTATTATGGAAGTCTGTAAATGAAGCGATTTGATTGGATTGTACGTTAGCTAATACAGCCAATGAGGCCTCAACAGAAAATCTGTGAACATCCATAATGCTTACAGCGTTTCTGTCGAGTAATCTAATTGTTTTCGCTGGCGTACAATCCAGTTACATCTGCATTCCGTAATACAAGAATAGTTGCTATTGCAGTCAATATTGAAGTACGAAGTTCTTAATAGCGTTGTGAAGATGCATCCATAGCTACAGTCTAATTTTGATGATCTGAACACACAGTCTAGTCTTGCTATTTTACATAATCTTTACTTGCAGTCCAGCCAGTTAATGTTTCTGGGTCGTTAAAAGTTAGAACTTAGAAACATTTTATACTGGAATTTTTATGGTGGATGAAAACGACTGACCCTTGCAGAAAAGCTGTGAATTTTGATAGATTTTAGAATTTTGATTTGATTTTATGTTCATCTAGATGGTCAGATGCGAGGTGCTTTTATATCACACCTTATAAGATATAGTTATAACTCAAGCAGATAATCTGAGATGTGTATCTAAAACTTATCTTCCAGAAGTTACAAATCAACGACATCAATTTTTTCTTGACCCCTTTTCCACGACTATGACAAATACCGGTAGTAATAGGAGAGAAATGAAATTTGATCAGAAATAGACCACAGTAAGCCAATATGAAATCAATTTTCTCTTGTAATCAAATTCTGATTAGAAATATGTTTTCTTCATCTCGTCACGGTGTCTGTTGTTCTTGTCCATTTAAATCGTGAACATGGTAAGATTAATGGGCTACTAGTGTTTCTAGATACCACGTGGTCAAAGAGAAGATAATATACCAGAGTATAGTTTACCTTGATCACTAAAACATGCCAAACCCTCCTACCTAAATATTTATTTCTTTGTCTATCGTACGTCTACTTACGGTTATGCATGGAATCTCTTTTAGAAGTCAAGGGTGAATGTAGAAAAAATATGATGGAACTATTACCAATATTTATCCATAATGATTACATCTTTCAATGTAATATGATGTATATAATATATATCAAACACAAGTCATAAGAAAATCAAACCCCACTAGACTATCACACAATCCAAGTTACAAAGAATAACTCCCTTATCATTACAATATGACAGGTAGTTCATGTAGAGCATCATAACATCTTGTGGCGTGAAATCCAAGGGGTATTACTCTCAATATATTTAATAAACTGCATAGCAGACGACGCTTTATTCCACGACATTGGAAAGAACGGAAATGTGTCTTTAAATATTCATAACAGTGGGGATTTTGATTGTATATGGTTTGTTGCTGTCAAAACATTTTCTTGTAAAATACATATTGATCAGTAGAGGGGAATAGAGAAGAAGCGACAAAGATTAGAATCGCGTGACGTTCACACTCCATAGATCATAAGAAGAAATAGAAGTGGTGTTTAACTGGTCGCCAGCACCTCTTACTCGTCAGGCCAGAACGAACTTTCTATTTGGCAATAGTCAAATTATGTAGGATGGACTAGAAATCTTGCCATTGATTTCAATTAACTTGTCGATGTCTTGTTGGTGTATTTCATTAGTAATAATAACATTAAAGTTTGACGTGTAGTTGTCTGTAGATAGATAGGATTAGATAGAACTTACATTTATTTTGTTATCATTGTGTGGTGGAACGAGCATGCGTCGTGGATCTAGAAACAATAAATCCAAGAACGGAACTGTCTTCACATTGCAATCAATATTAAAGGATTTAATTAAGTTACAAAAAAGGTAAGTGATTTTAATCATAGTTTCATGAATATTGCCAACATACAACGTACAGATGGTCACTCAACATGTTCCTATATACTTCAAAATGTTCTATCAATACCTTAATGCTCAATTCAACACCATGTATTGTTTATGAATTAGCACATGTTTTCTGAATATGTCAAGATATATGTTTCTGTCTACTGTTCGTCTATCAAAGTCTATATTAAAGAATTGCAACCTGCAAATTCATGACAATACATTGGCATTTATTTTCAGTGTAACGAAAATTGAATGTAACATTTTGTGCAAGTTAATCTCTTCTGAACGTCTTGTGTACACGTTCAATCCATGTTTACATCTCTTATCCTTCTTAGAATTTGTATGATTGTGCAGTTTGTAACACCTCTCTTACGCAGACAACATATTTTCTTAATTCCCTTTAACAAACAGCAGTTCTGGAATACTACATTCAATGTATTATCACTATTATTATTATTGATGGTTTGAAAACTAACTAGAGTGGAATTTAAGTGCAATTTATCAGATTTTCTATCAAATTTCTAAATCTATTTTGATTATGACATACATGTAAGATAACAATCAGTATATTACAGTATGTATTGCTTTTCAGCTCATATATATTTCTGATATCTAGCCATCCTCAGTGATGCGGATTCGGGACGTTATTTATTGTTTGATCAAATCAAAATTGTTTGAAAGGCATACCAAATCGCTTTATAATTGACCCAGAACAAAACATTCCAATGAAATTTTAACATTACACTTACAATATACACAAACATGCAATAATGCCATTTGATACTTTCAATATGTGAAATATAATGTTTTATTCATGATAAAATGTATTTCAAGTGTCTATCATGAATTATAAATGATAATATAATACAAGGTAAAAGTATTGCATTCAACAACAAAAGAATTGAAAAGTCTTCAACTGGTATCCGCAATACTACAATAAAACAAAGACCAAATTGTACAACTGAGGTTCTGAATGCATGATCCATTTTCAGAAGTATTAACCAAGTTTAGAATTACCACCTGCAAGATAAGATTTGTACGCTGTAAACTTTGTTTATCAATAGATTCATTGCATAATATACATAAATAAACATGCATGATATCATTTAAGTATCTATACCTAAAACTCTGGAGTGGTCCAGGTCCACTTGCAAATCATAGCATCTCTTAATAGCGTTACAGTCTTGAAAGTATCCCGTATCGACAGATTAATAGCAGTACAGTCTTGAAAGTAGCCCGTATCGACAGATTACCAAATTGTTAAAAACTGTCATCAACTGGATGTCCCCGTGCAATCCATTGTTTAGTTGCAGAAGCAAACCGATATTCTTTCGAAAAAGCAGAAAATTAGCAACGAGTGACGAATGCGATTTGACAATCATAATAAGCTCGGGTTGACTAAATTCAGTTCAGATTGATCATATTCTCTTTGATGCTAATTGCTATTAAGAGTCTGGCAGTCATAAGCTCAAAATTACGAAACATTATAAACACCGCGTATGATTTATAACGCCTAACGATGTTCAACGAATCATTGTATCTATTTTACCATAACCTTATTGCACTGGTGAAAGTGGAACTGCAAAACCTATAATAATTATGTGGAATTATCATTATATAATTGTTTTCTATTAACTGATTTCAATCAGTAGGGTCCCTCTTTTTATCTTGTAAATCATTCTACATGCCTGGTTATTTATTTATGATTCACAAATCATAGCAACATATTTTCCAGGTAAGTTGAATACATTATGATATTTAAACAAAATACTAATTTCAAATTAAAGACAGCATCAGGTGTGAATTTAATCTTAAACACACAATAAAATGAGAAAACAACACAATAGTTCCTAATTGTATAGTAATAATCTTTAGAAATATGATTTGTATTTCGACTTGTTGTTGGTTAATGTCGACAACACCAAATTGTCTAGAATCTTTCCAATTATTTAGCTTGCAAATCAAATCCGTCGACGTATACCTCTGACCAGCCAAATACCCTGCAGAAGGATATCAAATTGATCTTGCATTACACTTATGATATATTTCCACAAATTGTTGGTTATTAAAAGCTACAATAACACAATATTTTTACTCTTAATATAGTGCTCAGTACATCTTGGAGCGATATAGAAATAGTAAAATAGAAACTGAAACATATTGTTACTAAGAGCTATCGAAGTGTATCAAAGGGATTATAAAGAAGTTTTTAAGTGAATCAGGGACACATTTAGCATCAATTTGTACCATTTCAATTTTCAGACTAAATCTGTGATGACGTCATTAATCGCCAAATATGCTTTATCACATAAGGCCATTTGCGATTAAAGACTTCATCAAACACTTAGTTTTGGTGAATTGCAATAACCACAGACGTCTGGTTGAAAATTTGAATGGAGCTAATTGGTGCTATAAGTGTCTCCAATACACATAAAAGATTTTAAAAATTTACAATCCCTTAAAGAATAAAAGACTTTTAATCCCGAAGAATTTGGCACAAGATCTCTACCTGTTATGAATGTAGTGAAATAATTTGTAAAAGTTGGCCTGTTTCTCCATCTATCTATTAGGTCAATTAGTTATTAAGTTTGACAAGCAAACTAAAAACATCTTCTAACATTCTTGTTGTTAAACGTGAAACATACACAATTTTCTTTGATATTGACCAAACAGATTGGATCTTTTCATTTATTCACTTCACCTGTTTTACCACATTAATTGAGTTATTATCATTCCTCCAATCTTATTTTAACTCTGAAATATTACTGTTAAACAAGTCAAGCGTCATTTTATATTATAACAACATTTCTCCAAATCGAGCACACCCTTCAATAAATTTGAGTTTTTAAAAGATTCATAATAATAGGTCCGATTACTTCATACCTAAAATGAAATTAGTCCGAAATGTCTGGGATCTTTCTTACTATAGTGTCCTAAATTACTTCGACAAATTAAGTCCAGGTTCAGCAGGGACTACAAGAAAAATTTCCAAGGAGGCCACAAGCCATTCTTTCACTATGTAAAACGATAATTAAAAATTTGAATGTGGGGGGGGGTATAAGCATTAATATTAATATGTAAGTTGATCTTTTATCGCGTAGACAGCGCTTCAGAATTGAATCCATCATGCGTTGAAATCTATATTGAAGTAAATGTAAGTAATCAAGTAACAAGCAAACCCATATCCAGCTAAAATGCAATTACTAAATCGAATGGCTTAATTAAATAGAGTGGCAAGTCCAAAAAATGAAAATAACCTACTTCAAAGTTATATATAAAAGTTATATAATTTTAGTAATTGCATGTTTTCATATAAATAACCAAAAAGGCTTCATAGAACCAAACTAACTGGGTTAACTTTAACGCAACGTTTCGACGTATTCTCTCGAATATCTGCATATAATTATGTTATTCACTTATTGAATTTCTTGAATTGTTTTATTCCAAAAATGGTTATATTTCTAGAATCAGATACGTGGTATAGGACTTTATAGTTTGGTTTTAAACAACACAACGTAATTAATAGTTTATAGTTTCTCACGCTAGCATGGGCTTTATTTTTCCATGTCAAAGTAATCCATAGCAAATTATTTAAGTGCATCTGGTTTAAATTAGACTACAGTTCGATTACTTTGATAGGAAGGAATGTTTTGAATTAGTTAGAAGTAAAAGAATTTCAGCTCATGCCAAGCTAAATAAAACCATATTTTGTTTTCTCTGTTGTTGAATAAGCAAATTTTCCCCAGATCCCCATATTTTAGTAATTAACGAGAGGTCGAATATAATCCTGTCTTCCGTTTCGTTTTACAGTGTCAGGTTAACTTATAAACTAATTGATTGCTAGCAACCAGAGCAACTGAAGTTTATTAGGATACAGTTTTCAAACACTTTACGAAATAAACAATATTGGTTATGTGGATGCAGAGCAGAAAAACTAAGTCGAAGATCGGCACCGTGTGTTCTGAGTGTGTCCGGTCTCCCTAGAGACACTCGCGCCACAGTACTGATTGTGGGGATCAAATTCAATTTTTTTTTACGCTGATAAGTTGACGAGTGACCTCGAAGACGGGGAAAAACTTGGATTCTACAACAATGTCTTTAGTAACTTCAGAACAAATAATTTCATATTAAACACCTTCATTTCATTTGTCTAATTAAAGATATTGAATCTATGATCAATCTATATTATAAACTAAGTTTTCTTACATGTTTGTAAATATGCTAAATACATCAGAATAGCAGAATCAAACTACTCTGAAATAACATCAAAACAAGTTCTAGATGTTTTTTTCCAAAATTGGATAAGTGAGCTTATATATAAGTTGGATAAGTGAGCTTATATATAAGTTGGATAAGTGACCTATATATAAGTTGGATAAGTGAGCTTATATATAAGTTGGATAAGTGAGCTTATATATAAGTTGGATAAGTGAGATTTTATATAAGTTGGATAAGTGAGCTTATATATAAGTTGGATAAGTGAGCTTATATATAAGTTGGATAAGTGAGATTTTATATAAGTTGGATAAGTGAGCTTATATATAAGTTGGATAAGTGAGATTTTATATAAGTTTTCATATTCTATTAAACTATGATCAACAATATAAGTCATGTTTTGGAAAGTGAGTTTAGGAATAAACTGTAATAAATCAATTCTAATGAGCTATAATGTTATATGAAATATAAGAAATACAGTAATGTTCAATGTCATTCTTTCCTTTTCATTATTCATAAGCATTTGACTTATTGATAATGGGTTATAGTATTGAAAATGATTGCTAAAGATAACAAACATGTATATTCAAAAGTATAAGAGAAACATTAGTTTTCTTTGGCTTTATTGTCTATAAAGACAATGTTTTCCGGTTATAGAATGTGGAAGAGAATAAATAATTAACTATGTATTCGAGTCAAATGAAGACTCGGGGGAAGTTGTAAGAAGATATTAAACAATTAGTACGCCTCAGCCAACTGCATAATAAATAAAGATTGTCTTGTAGCAAGATATTCCCAGGTGTTATGTTGTTGATTTACTAATGAATTATTTCTCTTGGTAATAGAGCATTTAACTTATTTTTGCTACTTATTTAACATTATTTCATATAACTGCTTCAGAGTAAACTAATTACTTTGAAAATAAGTAGTTAACGTATTGGCGGCAAGTTTGAATTAAGATATCTTTTTATAGATATTTTGGCACTGAACAGAAAATAAGTTGAGTAGACATGACAATGGACTTTGAGGTTCACTCTCTAACTACAATGTTTTCTGAATTGAATTTTGGCATAATATTGCATATCAACTTCAAAATGTTACTGAGAGTCTTAGATTGTCATTGGGTTTATTAAAACTTAGTATTTATAAACATGATTTTCCAGACTATTTCAAATGTAACATCACTGAACCTTATATTTCTATGGACCCGAATACATTCTAACACAAATGACATAAAGTTGAAAATTGTATTTTGGATTTTTTTTTTAAATGAGTGAAAATTAAATTAAAACTCAATGTAGTCAGAGAGTGTAGGCATAAATATTACTTACTTGGGGTTTGTTTTAAAAGCACATTTTGTTTTAAAAATGTAAATAAAAGATATATGCTATATAGGCTAAGTTTCTCCGATGATATAAGAAGGTAAATATACATACTAGACTACATCAAATAATATAATAAAGTATAAAATGAGCGGTAGATTTTGTTGTATGTCCTGAATTCATAGAATGTCCTCTTATGTAGGCTACAGTGTTATTAAAATATGGCTTTCAATATGTGCTCGATATGATAAGGAATCTTTCATGCGTCTTTTACTACCATATACGACAGATGTTTGAAATATACACAAACAAGCACTCGTATCGAAATAATTTACATACATTTCACAGACGAATTGAGAGTAACAGTATTTCTTGTGTTGGTGATGAATATATATCTTGTCTCCGAAGGCAAGATGTTGGTTTCACTAGAGATTACTGTAATATAGAGAGAAAATTGTGAAGTCAATTGATTGTAAAGAAAAACGATGAAAACACAGCGATTCTACACCAGTCTTAATTTGATAGATTAAATAGAAGTGTGTAAATCACCATCAATTCTCTCTTATCATCAACTAGGGACATCTTTGCTATATTCAAATACTCTCGACCAAATACCTCTTCATTATATCTCCCTATAAAAACAATTCTCTAAGGTTTCACTGGCTATAACTTGGAACTCATGGTGTATTGAAATCAGAAACAAGAAAGTCATTTAACGACCAGTGTAGTCCAACCATAAATCAATGGAGATGTAATAAACCAGATTTATCTCAATTCTCATATAAATACTCTAGGTTGATTTTCACTTTTAAACCAATGTACAGGCAATCTTCCATAATTGAAATCTGGTAGACCAAATATACTTTCACGTGGACCTCCCTTTTCTTTCTGCTCCTTTACCATTTTATATTTTTTTGGATATACAAAATCAAAATCTTTGAGTTACCATATGTATTGCTATGTAATATCCTGGTAAAGGCATCACTTCAGACCAATTTTGACCCTGTTCGCGACTTACATGCCGAGATATCGTGGCTAACTTCCATGTGATTTTCGATCCGAGTGAATTGACATTCTGATTTATCAGCCTGTTGGGAAGGATAGGTGCTCGTTTTAATGAAAAATATACTCCAAAATGTAGAGAAAAGAGGCCCAAGTTACACATCTTGCAGCTAAGTTTTAGAGGTCGAGAGCTCTTTGAAAGGTTTACGCAAAGGTTTTTCACAAACGAAATGTAAAGATCATGAAACATTCACGTGCATTGTATTGAACCGTACTAAATTAACCTTGGTGTGGTGCAATTTTCATTGAGTTGCCTAAAAAGTGTGTTATGATGTTGTGGTATATTTAGATTGCCTTGATTTTTAAAAACATGAAAAAAGTTTTAAATATTTACATAAACTGTAACCATGCATTGGATATAAACTGAACTGTGACCTTATATCTGTACATGAAATTATATAAAATATCCCAACGACATGTAAAATAGATTAAAAATATATTTTATTAGGGAAACAGGGTAATGTCTTCACCCGATTGTCATTCAACCTTAAATTGTTTAAACCATCAAGCTCTCAGTTTCTCAACATTTTAACTCATTAATAGCACATCTAACGAACGAGACCTTCAAATAAATAGTAAAAACATAGATAATGTCGATAAATCCAACTTGCACCGAATATACCACATCTTTATATCTAATATGTATGTTGCCTTTCATAGTAATGCTACATGTTACATATCGGTTTGCTTAAATTGAGTCATGTAATGAATAAAAGAGTTTAATGTTCAAATTTGTAGGATGGTATACATGATATTTTATATAGTTTTATAATGTAACGATCATAACGACTTAATGATGTTAAAGGTATGATAAATGTATGATCTAAAGCGTGAGATTGATACATGTTGTGGTAATGATGTGAGTGATAAAATGAGCATGTATTTATAATAATATGCGATATAAGGTATGATAATGTATGATGTTAAAGGTAAGACAAAGGGTTATGATCATGTGTGATGGTGTATGATTAAATATAAGCAATTTCATATTAGTAAACAGTATGATCAATGTTTGACGGAATATGGCTAATCATGGAAGGCATAAGGCTCAATGTCAATATGTGAATACTCGCCGCACATTGGCCGATGTAAAGGATAATAAAGCTCGACACAAATGCCTTATATGACTTCCTGTTCCGGTTGACTATGGTAAAATCAGATGTTTCAATGTGTTAAGCGATATATATCTGACAGTATCTGACTATCTCATTGACATCAATTTAGACTAAATCGACTATGCTACCAGAAATTGACCATAACTCTCAATAATTCCAGTAATACACATTGTTTGATGGAAAGATAAAATCATTATAAGCACAAGGAGAAAACGACATGTACGTGTATTCAAATAAGTCAAAGAATATCACTCTTGTGTGTCAGTACTTCTGTGATCTGTAACTATAATGATTGCTATAATATGGTCGATACATCTGTTGGCTTCTTGTTCATCATTTCTGCTTTTCTCATCAAAGATCGTAATATAAGACGTACCTCTAACCATCAGAAATTGACCAGACGCTAATCGCCCGTAGCTCACGGGTTAATAATTAATGTACAATTTTATTCGATCATCTTTTACCAACTATGATTTGTTCCACTAATTTGATTTCATGTCTGGTTAGATACAGAATTGGTAATTTTTTTCATATTGTCTGATTTCTTTTATGACCCAATCGTTTTCGCTGGATAGTCTGAAATTTTCCAGATCTACTCGGTTGTGACTTTTACAATCCCCCTGATCCCTTTTCAAAGTTATATCAACATATAGATAGTATCAATAAGATTAGAGCTGAATTGATGGTATTTTTATCTGTTAAAAGGTTGAGTATCAACAGTAATCTTTGATTATTGAATGCTAGACAGGAATGGTTTAAGGAGATTTCTAGTTGACGTGGAGACCCATATCTTCTCTAAACATTGACGTTCATTTTACATTTCATTTTATTATCAATGACTAAACAGAACATTGATTTAATTAACTAGTCTGGCTAACATATCAACAATTACCATATTTGCTCTTATAGTATCGACAGAATTCAGGTATTGAATCCAATGGTATCACAAGCATGGCGTTGAAAATTTGTTTGAGGCAAAGGAGTTAACAAAGAATGTTTAAAGTTGAACATGTGGTTTCTATAAGAGTTTGGCATGTTATTCACTACTCTATTCCCCCGTGTAATAAGTTAAAGTCAAGTTGAGAGTAATTCTAGTTGAAAAGTTGGACTGTAGAATGAATGGTGCATCATGAGATATTTGCCTTTCATCTGATATCCTTATCGTACTTGTTAAACATCTTGTGTTTTCTACCGCCAATTTTATATGACTCGCTGTTGGTGGCAATCAAAAATCTGTCTTGTTTAATAAAGATAGGGCCCTACCAGAATGTAATATATTTGAATTTTTACCCTCAATTTGTCTTCAACTGATACAAATTAACCTCATGTTTTCTTTGGATGTCTTCAAATAAATTCTGAAAATTATATATCAAGGGTTGTTGGTCTCATGTATCATGTACGATACCTTGTACAACTAATGAAATGAAATGAGTTTTACGCCCCACTTCTCTGTTCCCAAATATACTAGCAATGTATAGGTGTATTGGCATGGCATCAACCTATTCCCTTTCAAGTTACAACTGTAGGGAAGTCTTGAACGTGCAGAGTCTGTAGCACATGTTTCCTCTGTATATTATCATCTTCAAATTCCTATAAAATATATCCATGTTTAGTCAAATTTGGAGTGCCTAAGTTAAACCAGGGAGTGATTATCTATGGGCTATGGTTGCCCGACAATTGTAACATGAGTGAGGTAAATAATTTGTCTACTGTTGGACCACTTGTTAATAACTTATATGATTAAATATCACTTAAACCATCGTCTAAAATATCTTAGTCTCAAGGCTCATCTTGGGTTAAAATAACATGTAATAATAGACAAAGTAAAAGGACTACACAAAGTGTCTAATTTAATTACGTGGTATCGTGGCTGTGTTTGAAGACTTGTCAGTTTTAACTCTCTACATATATTTTTAAATCATCTCTAGTATACATGAATAATTCAGAGATGGTGAATGTACCATACTTTGTGAAGGTGATGGTTTTGGACATTCTAGGCTTCATTTCTCAACAAGTAACATGCTGTTACAACATAATGTGGATTTCTCTTGGGGAACACTATTTAAAAAATAGTTCAGACTGGAATGACTTCCATATATCCCAATAGGTCAATTACTTGTAGGCTTTACAGCGTTCCTTGACATTTTACATTCTTGGTAATATATGACTTAACATTTCAGCATTTATAATACAGACATCATTAATGCGTTTATTTACCATTCGTTCGTGCGTTCAATGTGAAAAGGTCAGACAAGGCGAAAAGACAAAAGAAACATTGTTTAAAGTGTGAACACAAAACTTCTAATAAATCTGTTATATAATACAACTTATAACTTATGTATTTATTATATTATAACGACTTCACTTCCGTATATACTTGTATATTTCCTCTCATATTGCCCCCAGATCAACAGTTCCGCCATTACAGACTTTCTGATATCATATGGTCAACATCCCAGTAGATAGATAAACTTGTCGTCAAGGTTACCAAAATAACACCAGATGAATACAATCTGTTGACATCACTCTTGGGCTTTGAAATGTGTTGACTTCTGTTACTAATACAATAAAACACATTCTCTGAATTTTATGTTCTAGCTGTAACAATCCTGTCACTTAGTTGTCCCTCTGGTTTAAATAAATTGAAATTAAACATGGCTGTGTAGTCTGGACAGTTTTTAATAAAATACAATCTTCAGTCTACACTACATTGAAAGGTTGTTCATTGCATAATTATGTTATGAAACTTAAAGTTTAGTGGACAACAAGTAATAATTGACAGTATCTTGATTCGTAATATTAAGGGTGGATTCCTAAACTATCGAAAACATATGCTAACTGTCATGACATCACTCGTGATACATACCTTGGCTTACATATTATATTAGTGCTATAGAATCAATGGTTGTTGAACTTGTATCAGGATGCCAATACCACACTAGATATCGAAATGTACAATTACAAATGTATATGAAAATTTCTTTTTACAATAATATAAAGGATATGCTTGAATAATTGATATTCTAATATTGTCTTAATAATGTACATTGCTTTCAGAAAATGTTTGTATTTGACAAAGTATATCTACAATATAACGCTCAATACTTCAATTTACACACCAAAATAGACCATATTAGTTTATTGTATTTGCACCATCAATACTACAATATTTCCCATAACAAATGCAAAACCCAGATATTGGAAATACGTTAGTTCATTGCCAGAATCGATTCAAATAAACTTGAAAACGTTCTCAACAGAGCAAACTGCTTCAAACCGCAGATCAATTTCTGACCCATAAATATGCCATGTCATATGCCACTATGTCTCATACAACTAAAAGGGTAAACAAACTGTAAGCACAAAAGCATATTTTTTTCCTAAAACTTTGCATAAAGAAATATGTAGCAAACTACCCTGTTCATACACATGCTGTGTATAATGTATAATATTTATCGTATTGTCACTATTGTATAAAGTGGCATTGTTTACTGGTAACCTAAATAGTTGCTATGTGTGTCAGTTGTACGCTAATTGCTGTGTATATAGTAATGGCTAGTAATTGTTGTGTATTGTATGTTAATTGTAATTAATAAGTAATTATTGAAACATTTAACTTGAATTATTGCTGTGTATGTTGTTTTTTATTAATGTTTGTTCAGTAAATGAACGTGAGGTAAATGAATTATTGTTCCGTGTGTTGTATGGTAATTGTTGTGTATACAGCGTTTTGTATACAGTTACAGATCGTAAATAATGTATAGTAAACGTTGTATAATGAATCACTGTTTTGCCGAATCACTAATTCATACTTATTTCGCTATTCATATTGTTATACTAGCCATTATATTTGGATGGGGGTCATCGGAATCAGATTCTGATATCTGGTATATCTAGTATTGCTTTATTCATAATTGCTAATCTGTTTTGTATTAGATTATCCGATAATACACATCTGTCATTTATTGTATGATATTCATGTATCACTATCGATCTAATGGATTACAGTAGTCAGTTAGACTGAATAATTTAACATCGCTATATAGTTTAATATTCTATATGACAAGAAGACCTTAATTAAGTTGGGTCTTTTGTAATGATGTTATATCGCTAAAACGCTACCACACACACCGTCTGTTATATATATTATCTTTATTTATATTTATCTTTATTTACAATATTTTACACCATTTCTGGTCAATTGCAATATATTAAATAAGGAGTATAAGCACACAAATTAACAGCATCAAGTATATTTGCAATTGATATCTTTTATTTTGCTAAACATTAAAGTGACTATATTTCATCTTGTAGGTTCCTTTGAGAATAGCTGTAGACAGGGTTAGAAAATATATATTGATATATTATACATATGGTATCACATCGCCAATAAAAATATATTAAATTATTTTAGGGATCTATTTTTCTCTTAGATGTTTCAGATCTTACAAACTAAATAGACACCGTCTAGTCTTGTTTTCTTCTATACAATCTCTAGAGGAAACCAAACTAGTCTCCGTATAACAAATTCTTATAGAAATAATCCAGCACGTTCTCTTGATGAAATTTGTCAGCTGATAATTTGTTGAATCAGGCCATTTTGTCAACATATTTCGCTGAATTGATTGGCGTTAACAAGATTTCCATGGTGCCTTGACTCGACATTTAAACACAAATTACAAAATTTAATATAATCAGTGGATGAATACCAGTATTCAAGATACAGCAGTCCTTCTTGATTTGTTTATTCTCTTCACAATTCTCTGATTCCTGTCGATCGTCAAGACAAGAATTGACTTGGTTCAACGTTTGTTTAAAAGGTCCGCCGCATCTTCTGAAGTCATTGAATTATATTACCATCGATATTGACTGGTGATTTTACAACAACGCATAAAATCATTTGTTTGTGAATTACAGTACAGTATATTATAGTATATTATAATAATAATAATATTTTATTGCAAATATTACGCCATATATGGCCAAAGCAATGTTGAACAACACAATACTAATAACAATTGATCAAAAACTGTACAAAATTTAAACATTGGATACCGACCCGGTATTCATATAAACACGTTTTTACGCACTGGCCCGCGATTCTGAGTCACAGCGCATGCGTCAAGCATACTTTTACTAACCAAAATGACTACCAAAACGTGATATAAGGATGGAGTATCGGCACTTTAAGACCAGACAAAAAAATCGGGAGTTGCTCCGATCCATTTTAGAACCATTTCTTTAAAGGATTTTTACCAATACAAAAGCCATAAGGTTTGGTATCTATACAAATCTAGACTTTACCGAATATTCGGTGCCCCATACGGTACCACAAAACAGTCGATGGGTAAGCTTTCCCTCTCTCCGTACAACCCGGTAAAGACGAGGGAGAAGCTAAGCAAAGTTATAGCTAGAATATCCTCAATTTGCGCGGTAATTGCAATAAACTGGTCACAATTATGTCTTTATTGATATCGTAATTAGTCAGAACACCTGATATTATATGCCACCCAATGGCCAATCCGTATGTTTCGCTGCCAGATATTTTGTTTTTTGCTTGATAATCGACCAATACAACTCCTCTTTAATCTTCATTGTCCGAGAAGCAAAGAAATAAGAATAAGCCGTTGTTGTTGTTGTTGACGGAAAATGCAGCGAAAATCATCAGTGTGCACACCATCAGTATTTTCCTGATATTACGTTAAGGCACCATTTTTGTTATTTATGTTGATGATGTAACCTTCATATAGCACGTTATCATATAAACAGAATAAGTGCCTTCCCACGTTCATATAAAAGGGGGAAAATTCCATCGCGGGTAACCGAGCCAATTCGGCTCACCGGACTGGTCCGTTATATAAAACCAGGCCCTTACAGTAATAAAGTACAGACGCTAATTGAACACACCGCATGCTGACCTCGGATGATTCATATTAAAGCGTGGAATTTACCTAGAAGCTTCCTATCTTGTCATAAAAAGACATAAACATGACTTCCTAGAAAAAGGTCAACAATGTAATCAGATTGTTTCGAACGACATTTAACTAAAAATGTGTTGTTCAGTTTCGTGTATTGAATATTGTGGAAAAGGTTGCCACATATTTTTATAGTATGTTATTTCAATGAATGTCAAGCAGCTGAGTCCTGCCGGAATATTTCCATATGCTGTAGAAACACATTTCAAGTTATAAAATCCAAGTTGTAGAACTTTTTTCCGTTTGATACAAGCCATATCTTATTCAAACCATTTGGTGAATTACATCGATTATTGGTAATAAATAATTGAAAGATTCTGGTTTCTATAATTATGTTATCAGTTATATGCACTCGGTCTCATTATATACAGTTTCTGCCGCGCCAGCTTCTACAGTCATATAAGGACGTGCAACACTTGATCATGACGTGAATAGAAGCAAGGAATCAGAAATCGTGATATATGGATTCTATCAAGAGAAAATGAGAGAATTAAGTGATAGGGTTTCAACATTACTGTCAAATATCTCAAACACAACTCGATTAAAAACACATAAAATTAACCCTGTAGAAGACTAAAGACGAGATTGATTATGTGTGTATTTAATGTCTGACTTAATATTCAATTTCTATTTCAGGTTTTCTGTCTCCGTTTTCTAACACACTATATATTTCTATTGTTTGTATAAATCGTCTATCAAACTTGGTTAAATCAATGTTCTTGGAGTTTTGTTCATATTTTTCTATGTGTCTATGTTCTGATAAAATACGCTAGTCTGTTTGAAGCGATTCGGCATCCAGATCTTCCAGTCTGTCATGATGCTGTTTTTATCATTACTCGTTTTTAAATTATATTTATTGCTTTGTTTTGTCTGAACTTCTAATGTGTTATGACTGTGTCCAGACCAATGTTTTGATTTGGTGGTACTGTTGTCTGTAGTAAATTCCTACACTGTTTCTATGGACAAGATTAATGTTGGACGTCCATTCCATCTGTTGGTATATACTTGTCTTTTATGAGATCTCTGTAATCTGGTTGTTTCATAGTTTAAGGAGTTGACATTTTTGTGTATTTTAGGGTCCAAGTTCGTAATGCAATTCAGATCAAGGATAGAATGGTGGAAAGTTGTAACATGCCATCAACAATGAGTATAGATGTCGAAGGGTGAGGAATTTCTATCAACAAAACATTAGCGTCTCGACAACTGGCCCCGTCATTGGATCCACCGATAGGTTGTTGTTACAAGTTGTCCTATTTAAATGATTTAATTCAGAAATTGAACATTCATTCCGAACAGTCGTTGATATAAATTTATAT
Organism: Lottia gigantea; assembly: GCF_000327385.1. Lineage (NCBI taxonomy): Eukaryota > Metazoa > Mollusca > Gastropoda > Lottiidae > Lottia > Lottia gigantea. The sequence continues at coordinate 81,829 of NW_008709027.1, forward strand.
ATTCTAGTTGTCTTTCATTTTGAACAAGAAATATTGGAAGTGTAGGTGACTAAAATTTGGCTATCATCTAATAATTTGAGCAAATTAGTTATAGGGAAGTGAGAGCAACAATATAGCATATTTTTGAATGAAACCAGATGTTGACAAAACAATTAAATATTTGTAACATTAGCTGAGAGCCAAACTTAACTTAAGTCGTAGTTATTGAAAAGTGCAGGTAAGTCGACGGTATATAGTTGCTTGGATTTTTTTTTTTTGGTTAGAACATCAGAATAAGGTGTAAAAGCTGGACCAAATATAGCATATTTTCTGCTGAAAAGGTAAATGTCTTTTATCTTTTATATTGGAAACTTTGATCCGTTTACAGCTACACATTTTCATTTTTATATTTGAATAATAAAACCATTGAACAATTACAGACTTTTTTTATTGAGTATTTCTAAAACTTGTGTTGGTATAGAGAGCTGAATTTGCTAAAATACTATACTATACTTTGCCAGTACGTCAGGATTCTGACTAATCTTTTTAAAAAGTTTCAGAGGAGCTCATTTTTACTTATCTTATTTTAACATCTTAATTTGAGAATAATTTCGTGGGGTCTTTTTTTCTTTCAACTGTCTGCTACTAATTACTCTTGTTGTTTTTTCCTTAAAGAGTTTTAGAGCCGTTAATAACACTGGCTTAATGGCGTTGAGAACAACTTTTTGTACCTTTTAGTCATCACTTAACATCATATTTCACCAGCTGGTTTGAATTATCTACAATACATCTTAACCAACTGGATCGATCCGCGTTTTAACTTTGTATGGGTGTGATAGATTTGTAGAGGTACCGTAACCTGATACAGGTGATCCCACAAGAGACATGAACTAAATGGACAGAACTTCCTGTTGTTGGCCTATCAATATACTTAACCACAAGAAACACACATCATTAAGACTGTTGCAGCATGGTCAATTTTGGTCGTATAAATAAAAGTTTGAATTTCATATGTTCATATACTTTAGTTATTCCACAATACAAGATGTCATTTGGATGTTAGTCTCTTAAGTAGTTGAGCATACTTTAAATTAGACCGAGACCGGCTGGAGCTGTCAAAATATCCACCAGAAACTGAAATAGAGGCAGATGTTTCGGACTTATTTTAAAGAGGCTTTAAAATTACAGCACAACTCTTTTTCTGCGGTATCTGATGTTGAATTTGATCGTTTGTTTACAGCTTCATGGTTTTGTTAATTTGACACAAAGGGCATCGTGTCCTTAGAACAGAATAGATAACCCTTGCTTCAAGAAATCTATTCGATATTTCACAACTAGAAAACATTGTCATATTTACGGAATGTAACAAAATCATCTGCCATACGATCAAATGTCATGGGACCGGTTGTCGTAGCGTCTACCTTTATATTCATAATATTATTGATTATTGTCTAAATGCAGAGTATATCAAGTTAGTAAACAAAAAGCAGTACATTTTAATCTCTTGTTGATGAGAACCTCATATAATATTCTTGTTCACTTCTGAAGATATCTCCACGTGCTATAGACATTAGTTACTGGGTATGAATAAAAAGCGATTTTCTCAACTTTTATGTGTTTCGCGGACACTGATCGATTTGTACCATTCCAATTTTCAGTCAAGATAGTGATAGTGACGTCATAAAGCATCCCGTTTAATGTAAACTGCGATAACCACAGACGTCCCCGATACACATAAAAAAAATTAGAGAACCTTTTTACAAACTTATATCTAGCAAATATGATTTGAACGTATTTCACTTTTAACTAATTATCTTGTCTTTAATTAGTAGCGGTAGCCTGCTGATTGATTGATTAATTACTCAGACAAGGTTGGCATACACTCTCAGTCTCTGATTATAAACAACCTTTACATACACCGTTCAGTGTAGAATTACAAAATACAGCAATTAACAAACATTCTAGGTGAAGTGGAGTCGCTTTCCTTTTTATAGCCTTGAAGGAAATGTTTTCTTAATATTCTCTTAACCTAAAACACATTTCTTACGTTTGATTTCTTAGTCAACACTCGATACGATTAGACGCTCGCTTTTAGGCTGTCTTTACCAACTTTGTTCACAACCGTCAAAAAACAAACCCATGGAAACATGATACCTTTAAGGTTATAAACAAAACAAATGATCTTACTTCATGAGAAGATCAAATTCTTTTTACGTACATAATTAAATTTTATTTCATAAAATCTTGATTCTAATACTTGCCATATAAACATATATATATTAACTTTCTATATTAACATAAAACAAGTTTGTAAAGAGTACGTCAAGACATTGACCTAAAACAAAGTCCCTTGTCGTTGTCCCTGGTGTATTTTTGAAACATAATTGACTTTACAGTGTAGAATAAAAAGTGAGAGTTATAATCGATTTGTAAAAACATGTAAAAGACAGTGCAATCCACGGAGAATGTGTTGTTTGAAAGATAAGAAACACCTGAAAGTCTTTTTTTCAAATTGAGCTTGTTTTAAATTCATTTCTATGAGGATTCGTTGGAAAGGGCGTGTATATCGACTTCCATGTGCCTCCATATGAGGTAGTATGGAGTTGATCCCAGATTCTTGTAATTTGTAAATGTGAAAGTACTATTATATGGGTTGATCCAGTTTTTGAATATAAAACTACATATGATCTGTTCGATACACAACCTAATTATCGGAAATGAACCCAGAGTCAAAACCTTCTCTTTAAGCCGTGTTTAAATTGTGTTCACCTTGGCTATATCCAAAGAGATTGTAAATTTAAAATCAAGCATCAATCTTCAAAGTTTCACCTAAATTTGGTCAAAAGAAAGACCTTGAAGCAATTCAAGTCCTGATGAGCATAGGCTGGTCAATGAAAATATCAAACATATAATTGAAATTCGAATTACAGAAAGAATGCATCGGCATCGTTTGACAGAAATTCCATCAGTGGAGCTATTATTGCTATATACATACATCACTCACTTGACAAGTAACTCGAACAAGTGCTAAAAAATCTCTTAAATCATGAAGAGGTATTTATTTTACAGTGTAAGTCTATAGACTATAGACCTTGACATAGAGAAATATCACCTTGATTTAATTAGAGGGGAGAGATCAATGAACGTATCGATCTTGATACATCTTGAAACTCAAATCTGACTGTTTAGAGATTCTAGACATCTTGACCAATATATAGATTCTCATTACAGACAATTATACACATTATTGATAGGTTATGTAATAATCAATAGCTTATTAATTTCCAGAGAAGTTGAAAGCGCGATGTCGGTCAAGTATTATTGGCAATGTCCAGTTCAAGAGTTAAAAGTTTCAGGCTGTCCAGATTATAACAAAATGTGATTTACATTCAGACAATCATACATTATGACTTATGAATTAAAAATGTGTTATCTCCGAAAAAAAATAGAACAAACTTATAAGAAGCCGAGACATAATGTTTTTGCCATTAATAAAAAAAATATCGAAGTCTGAAGTGGGAGAAGAGATAGCAATATGTATAGGTTAATGCATATTACTTCAGGTTTGGGTCACTTGAACAACAATTTCCTAATATAGCCCACTTTGATAATTTAAGAGATCCTAAACAAATTTCTCATCATAGGGGAAGTAACTTGTACAAAATATTTAGTGTTTACAAGCTAACAATTGAAAGCATTTTCAAGAACAAAGTCAAAAACTCCTATAAAACATTTTTTTTATTTTCAATAGGGTTCATCCATAATATCATTGATAATAAACAATTTCACCAAATTAAATAGTGCCTTCTATAGTATTGACGACCTAAAAATTGAACATGCTTTCAAAAACAATGACAATAACTCATACTAAATATTTATCGATTTTTCTGATTTTCCATAGGGTTCATCCTTGGGTGATAACAAGCACCCACACCAAGTTTCGTCGAAAACTGTCAAGAATTGTGCCTACTAGACTGTGTACGAAATAAAAATTGAACGTGTTTTCAAGAACAAGGTCAATAACTCATACTAAATATTGTTCAATTGTTTTGATTTTCACAAGGGTTCATCCTTGGTTAATTACAAACACTCACACGAAGTTTCGTCTACATCTGTCAAGAATTGTGCCTTCTTGAGTGCTTACGGGCTAAAAATGGAAAGAGTTTTCGAGAACAAGGGCAATAACTCATACTGAGTATTTTTCGATTTTTCGATAGGGTTCATCCTTTGGTGATGACAAACATTCATATCAAGTTTCGTCAGAATCTGTCAAAAATTGCGCTTTATAGAGTGTTTACGAGCATTTCAATTTTGGGAGCAAGAGCAATAACTCATACTTAATATTTATCGATTTTTCTGCTTTTCAAGAGGGTTCATCATGATACAAACACACGCAACACGTTTCGTCAAATTCTGTCAATAATTTAACCTTCTAGAGTGTTTACGAGCAATTATGGACAGACGGACGGACGGGCCGATGAACGGGCAGGGGTGACGACAATATACGCCCCCCATTTCATGTGGGCGTATAAAAAGGATTTAGTATCGATATTACCTCAGAAGCCTAGCTTGCTTCTTACAGAACTAAACAAATTTAATGCTAATAGATGATTGAACAGTTCCACAGACAACCTGTTCATTAGCATACAATGGTTCATGATCTGAAATATACAATAAACATCATAAGTTCAGACGCTCTGAAAGGGGCGTTCAAAATAATCAGGTACCAGAACGGCATCGTATTTGTTTTTTTTTTCTTCAGACTATTGCAGAGTATTGAAAACTGGGGATTATGTAGTAAGGCACAAGAATTTTTCATTATAATCTTTCGACGCCACTATCCATATTCAAATATCAATGACAGGAATTATTTTTAAAGATAACCCTAGTCTTTATGAGATAATGGTGACAGGAGAGAAATTATAACAACATTAACTACGAAATTCCTATTAATTCTGCATGTTTTACATAACTTACTTGCTTTTATGAGGAAATGTCTACTTGAGCTAATAGATATTTTACGTAATATAGATTAAAACAACCATAATGTCTCAGTTATGAACATATTTGAAATCTTAAATTTTTATATATATTTATGTAACATCAAATTTTTGGTTAATAACTATATTATAAAGAAACCTTGAAATAAGTAATCTACGATCTATGTTGATAACATCAATTTCTAATATTCTTATCATTCTAATGACATTGAAAATGAACACTTGATCCATATTGTTTGAGTCTGTCAATAGTTCATTACGTCGTGAAAAAAACAATATACAAATACCTCAGGTATGTTTATAATAAGCTCAAAGCCTTCTGATTTCAAACTCACCACTGAATGATTGTGTGGCAAAAAAAAAAAATTCGCATTGTGCTAATTGCAGTTAACCAACCAGATAAAAAATATTTTAATATATTTTGAAAGCTGTTACAAGATGTGTAAGTTTCTTAAAAGGAATGCGTAAACACTGCTGGCTTGTATTTGTCTTTCTTCAAGAACTTCTGACAAAATGAGTAACTTGCCAAAATGAAATAAATGTTGAAATTACCCCTATAATGACGTCATTTACTAAAGCTAAAATAAAAAAAAGAATGTCATGATGACATTTGAATATTAATTAGTTATTTTAAAACAGATAGTCTGGGGATATCATTTTTGATGAGCTGTCAAAAGTTTTTAAAAAGATAAATAACTCAGATTTCTTTAAAATATACAATTTTATATGATACTGTTTAGAATAGAAAGTAGTGCTGTCATGAGTATATTCTGAATTACCGATTCCAATTATCGTTAGCGTGCTGTAAACCAGTCATTATTCCAGACCTCCCAGTCTGTACATATTCTGTTACCAATTTTACAGGAACTGCTTCATTGTTCTAATAAACAATTTCTTTGGTTAATTTGATTTACTTTACCACAGTGCAAAGATTCTGTTGTGCTTTATTCTATTTCTGTGAATTGGTTCTCTTCGAATATATTAAATTTTAATACAATATGATAATAATAAGTTTGCAAGCTATTCGGTTTACACAGTACATTAGAATTTAGGCCGAATTTCTCAAGCCAAACAAATACTTGGGAAAGGCATGTAGGGTTAAATTTTAAAACTAATCGCTTGTTGAATAAGCTTGTAATTCAATGAACAGAAATTAATAGAAAATACATAATTGAAGCCCCCTTCTGCTAAATGTGCAGTATGTCATTTTCAATCTGTACTTGCATGTCTCGAACACTAATAATGCAAATCAAATAATTACTAAAATAACACAGAAAAAATGAAATGAAAAATATGATCGGATTGCTGACAAATACTTGGTGAATTAGCTTGTAATTCAATGAACAGAAGTTTACAATCTCATACACACTGGGGCCTCCCCCGGCTTAATGTGTAATATTCTAGACATTTTTACTCGTTGTCTCGACAACCGTTTCCTGTAAAGGGGTGTAACTGTACATTCAGAAAGAAATTCCTAATAACATTTGGATATCGACTGTTACATGTATCGTCACTTCCCAATAACATGGTTAATTCCTTCTGCTAGGTTTACACTATGTTCCCGTTTGCCCACAACAATGGCTTGAACCGCGATTACCGTGGCGGGAACATAGTGTAAACCTAGCAATAGTTTCACCCATTTTACAACTAGTTTTGTACTATATTTAAAACAACGATTAAAACAAATCCTTTAATACCAGGCCAGATTGATTTTTTGTGTCCAAAGATTTCTTGACCAACAAGTCACGACATAGTTTAAAAGGGGAACAACACTGCTTTTAGCATTAATCCACGAATCGTCAAATCTATTGTACACGTATTGTTAGAAAATTAGGACAAAAAACTTTGTGACAGGAACAATTGTTTGTTAAAGCTAGATAATCATCAAAAATTACTCTTAGCAAATGAAGACGACTGATATTCTTTAAACTGATAACTACAGAGAAAAGTAAAGAATTATGCCGTTCATTATATTTTGTAAGACACTATATTTTTCAAATTGGCGTTTCATATACTCGTATACTTATTTCTTGGTGAAAATTGGAAAATTTAACAGAACACGTGTATAAGTTCTTTACCATGTTATAATAATTAATGACAAGCTGAAGTTCATAAACACATTTACACCCAAGATTCAAAGACAATCTGAGAAAAAAAATTAGTGAAATAAACAATGAATTTCTTCGGTTCTAAATCACAATCAACTCAAATGTAACGATGACTCTCACCAAAAGCGCACGTATTCCAGTTTTTCTAAACCACAAAGCCATATAAAATTTACATATAGTGTGTAATGATTTACGTTATTTGATTATCAGAGAAATCTTAATGTTCTATCATAGTGAGGTGATATATATTTAATCAGAATGTGACAATGTTAAACTATATACAGTATGGTTGTCAGATTGTAAGGCAAGATTAAGTAACTATAATATGATAACGTCTGGGACCTACACAGATTTAGTAACAGATAAGAATCATTAACCCTATTCGTAACAGTGACTTTCAGCTATTTCAAAATTTTTAAATAGACCCAAAAAAATTATTAAATTCTATTTTTACAGCAAAGTAAACATTTTAAACTTAACCTTTAACTGTAAAAGTAAACTATGACCCAGTATTTCTCCTGAGGGCACACCATCATCATCTGTACTTTCAACCGCTAAAAGTTACGGCGTGGGTTGATGTCTCTCCATGCTTTTGATTGGATTATACTCAGAGATTGTTGCGATCATGATATATTCTTTTTGATAATTTTGTTAAACTCGGCTATCCAACATCATTTCAGACAGTTGTGATAACGTCAATGGCAATTTTTAAAAGAGAGTTATAGCCTCCGTTCTATATATTACATATTGCATCCAAATATTTCTTTTACATTGGCACAATACAAGCATGACTGAATTCTACATGCTTACAAAGTGGTGGCCACGTTAGAAATATGTGCAGTTCAAGCATCTACTTTGCTCTTTTTATTTTAAGATATCAACATGCGATGAAGTAGAACTGCAGATCATTTCAAACTAAAATATCACCTTCATCTCTTCATTTTTATTCTGATAGAATGCAAGTGTAATTATTTCACATTGAAGTTTAGAGATGTTTCTACTGGCGTTCCGTGTTAATCAAAAAAACATAAAATTCATAATAAATAAGCATAATACGGTATCAAGTTAGTTTTTCTATGAGTCTTGACTATATAAGTCTACATGTAGTTGTTTCTACATGTTATAACATGTGCTAAAAAGTTTTCCTTTCTTTTAATTTGTAACACAGTAAGCGTGCGTGTGAAATTTTTCTGTGGTTCATAAAGAAATAAATTTGAGTTACCTCCCTTACCATAAGAAGATTATTATATTGAGTTATAACATCTTGCTTATCTACTATCACGAAATTATAGTATCCATGAGAATACTTAAACAGACATAATGGTCTCACAGAGAAAAACATCGCTACTGAAAAGAATAATTAAGAAAAAGAATCTGTTATTATAAATGATAATTAATGATTTAAAAAAATCTTATAAGTCTTTGTAGACCGTGACATCGATATTAAAGTTTTAAAAGGAGAATTCTTCATCATATCTCAATGTGAAGTAGCCTACTATTTGAAGTGAAATCGTTTCAATATCAGGGTTGTAGAATATGTTTAAACCAATACCAGTACGCAGTAGAAATTAAGTTTCACGTTCTACATTTATGCCCCAGAATGGCTAACGGAAACAATGCGGTTTGTATTGAGATATTTCTTTCTCATGACCACAACAATAGCCTACATACTATTTGACGTTATTGCGAAGGGTTCGTCGCATACACAGACTAAGAATGCAGAGCAGCTTTGTGTGTTCAGTTGTTTTCACTTGAAAATATATATTTATAACGTTTATTCTTGCATTAGAAACACTTGAGGCTTAAGGCAATATGATAATATAAGTTCAAAGGTTTGAGAGAGAATGAAACTTCAATGTTTCCATGGTAAAATTGGGTAACCTTGGGTCGATTTCAATAGTCTGTTTTTTAGATCAGATTATTGGTAATAAACATAGGTTTGAGCAGCACACTTACAGAAACCTTATATTTTACTCTATTGAATTCTATTAAAACTAAAAGCTTTCATCACAAGATGTCATTATCAACCAAAATATCAATAAACTTAGTCGATTTCCATTGTTTAATCTAGAAAATGGGGAGATTTCAACAAAACCAGTAATGAAATGATTTGAATGTGAGAGTGATTTGATTACGATAATAGCTAATTAGATGTTATTTAGGTAATTTTCTATTTTCTTAATCATAATGTTCAGTACTATTCCATGTTAACCTTCAAATCACGATCTCATTATCGTATATCTGCTCGATTCACTAACAGCCATTTTGATCAAGAGACTGGCTAAATTAATTTCCATTGATTTTACATAGACCTAATAGAATATAGAATCTATTGCTCTTATAATACTTAATAACCTTTCTGTGGCTTGTCGAATTTCCTCATATTAGACTATATATCTATCTACAAGACTTATAGTATAAGTATAGTGAGAAAACATCTTTATTTGATTTCCTGTCATGGTTTTAACGCATTGAGGGGATTTTCTGTACTTTTTAATTTCTTCTTGGCAGAAATCAGATTTATATTTACGCTATATTTTTATGTTTAATGAATATGTTATCTCAATTATACTTAGACGAAATAACTTACAAGGCCTTGTCATTAAACACACTTCTAATTCTCTGGTTTTCTGATCTAAATTGCTTGGTGTTCAGACTTCGTATTGAAAACATTCATCAGACTTGTTTAATAATACCAGCGTTTGATGCAAACACTACAGACAAGATAAGATTTATTGAATATACGCCCATTATGGGCAGCATACAAATATAAAAACAGTAAAATTATGTGAAAGATCTAATGAATATAGATTTGATTTAGATATATGATGATACATGCAGAATAGACAAAATAACAATGGTACTTAATATATAAAACAATATACAGGTATCATAGTTCTTTGTAGGCCGATAACAAACATGAAAACAGTACATAATGTGAAAAGATTAAATGGATATTTATATAATATAGATATATTATACTGCAGAATAAACATCAAATACAACAATAATACAAAATATAGAAATGAAATGAATGGAGTTTTACGTCCTACTTTTCTGCACCATATGGGCTAATGAAGACGGACAAAATATAGAAAGCAAGGTACAGGTATCATGGTCTCTTTTTACGTTCATCAAAAGCAAACAGCACAAAACGAGAAATGCCTTTTGCTATAAAAGGTGGTTGGTCTAATATAATATATAGGTATAAATTTGTAAAATAAGAAATAACGGGTGTTAAAAATTTCGTAATTTACTATGTTCCCCACGAATGGAAGCAGACAGACTTTTAAGCGTTGAACCACGGTGATGCACTTCCCCCTCACCCCGTATACCCGCCTCTTTTGAACTTTTCACTTCCTTAATGGTGTGCGAAAGGGTACCTTTGAAGAAATAAGTAAGAAAGAGCATATAAGAGACGATATCTTGTTTTAACCACCTTATTTAAAAAATTCTGTTGTGTGATATACGTATACCATTTTAAATTCAATATTTCATCAGAGTTGATGTGGAAATTTCATATAGACATAGGTAACGCCCGATGAAAAAGAGAAGAACCATTAAAGGCAACACCTCTTAATACCTGATACCTAATATCTCACCTTGAAATGTATGAGTTTTTATGAAATTTTTGTAGCATGGATGTATTCATTAAGTATAAAATGACTATGTAATAACATATGATGACTGTTACAACCAGCTGTGGTCTAACTAATTAACTAGACTGTTATATCTTAATTACAATATGTTCTAGTAACACTAGATACTTATATAAATAAACAATCCGTTTCAAATAACGTTATCTTCACATGAATTTAACCAGATTACAACTTTTTACCTCTGACATAAAGTGGCTAGGTGTATATATATCTTACTAGGAAAATAAATAATTTGGCATAAAAATATCAAAGGACTTGATATTTACAATATGCCATTTGTTGTTTACCTTTACTACGTATAATCGCTCTGAAATACACTTATAAACTTTTCACTTTCCACTTCCTTTGACACAATTTGAAATTTACGCTATTATTATACTATCATAAAATATACATATCATGTATTATCTTGTCAATAACGTTGCTATAGCTCTGAAAGGTTACAGGTAATTAAAATCAGACCAAACCTTCGCTCTATTTTTTATTAGCCTTCATTTTTAATTAGCAACTCCAGTCAGAGTCTAACGACAGTCCTCTTGAGCATTTATCCGTTAGATCACACCGCTATATAATCAAATTTATTTCTTCCCCAACTCTGGGATTCTCTTCAAAGATCTAGAAAGATGCGGTATGATATCTATCTAAAATAGGCAATTCTATCCACAGGTCAATATATCATCTATCAAAATAAAGTGGTTTCAGCTAAGCTGTGAAACGATACTGTATGATGTCTATTCTCATCTAAGTTATGAACTTCTATCCACATTTCAATCAGATATCATATCACGTTTATCATGATAATATGTGGTTTCCTCTAATATCTTGACAGATACTATGTGCGATATCTATTCAATCTCAGTTTTTATCCACATTATCCACATTCTAATAAGATATCATATCACATCTATCATAATAATATGGTTAAATCTAAGATCTTATCTCAAAAAGTTACTGTATGATATATATGCTCATCTCAGTTGTGCGTTTTTTCAGATCTAGAAAGATACTGTATGATATCTATTCTCATTTCAGTTATAAACTTCTATCCGCATTTCAATCATCTCAGTTATGAACTTCTATCCACAATTCAATCAGATATTAAATCACGAAGGTCTAGAACGATACTGTATGATATCTATTCTCATTTCAGTTATAAACTTCTATCCGCATTTCAATCATCTCAGTTATGAACTTCTATCCACAATTCAATCAGATATTAAATCACGAAGGTCTAGAACGATACTGTATGATATCTATTCTCATTTCAGTTATAAACTTCTATCCGCATTTCAATCATCTCAGTTTAACGTCTATCCTCATCAGATATTATATCACGAAGACCTAGAATGATAGTGTATGCTATCTATTCTCATTTCAGTCATGAATTTATATCCACATTTCAATCAGATACTATATCACGAAGGTCTAGAACGATACTGTAATGATATCTATTCTCATCTCAGTTATGAACTTCTATTAACATTTCAGTCAGATATTAAATCACGAAGGTCTAGAACGATACTGTATGATATCTATTCTCATTTCAGTTATAAACTTCTATCCGCATTTCAATCATCTCAGTTTAACGTCTATCCTCATCAAATATTATATCACGAAGACCTAGAACGATAATGTATGATATCTTATCTCATTTCAGTTATGAACTTCTATCCACATTTCAATAATATTTTAAATCACGTCTAGTGGCGTATTCAGGCAGTGCTTTTCTTTTATGGTCACGTGCCCCCCCCCCCTCTCCCCTCCTCCCACTCCTTCTTGAACCATAAAGTTGCAAAAAAATTCTACTATCACTTCCAAAATCGCGTTAGATGTATTCTCCGGCTACCCACGTTATAAACTTTTCCATGGAGACGCCATACTGGCCCTCCACCATGTTTACTGCCCTCTAAAATCAACAAAGGAATGCAGTGACGATCGGATCACGTCTATCATAATAAGGTGTAAAATAATGTGGTTATATCTAAGCTCTAGAAACATACAGAATAAAATCGTTGCTCATCTTTCAGTAGCAAATAAAAGCATGACACTGTTATGTGGGCTATTATCTCAAAAGATCAAAATGAAACGTGACAAGGAGAAAACACTTTAAGTCGGTTAAACGGTATAGCATGACGCCTTAAAATCTGTTCAGACCATTATGATACATTTTGGAAGTTCGAATTTATTTTACAAAGCTTATATGGAAAGACTCATATAAGAAAAATCATATAATATATATAAACTTTGAATATAAGCAATAATATAATACACTAGCCCAAAATAATTGTTTATAGAATGCGGTAGGCTTAAATGATTTAATGATGTATTCTGTCAACATATCAAAACTCTCGGGTTAAAAAATAGAATTCGTAAATCTGATATGTAGATTCTTGAAAAAGATAAAGAGGTGAATGGATTCGCAGACCTCGCCATAAGCGATTTATTTTAACTATGCGTATATTATAAATTCGAAGACTAGCGTATAAAATGGCATTTTTGCTTTTAAAGCAATGAGCTAACAAAACTTCTTCTTGGCTTCCGATAATGTTTGATGTGATTAATGTCTGAAAGCATTGATTTACGTAACAAACATTGCTATATATAGACATTTATATGATATCACGAAGTATTCAAAGTAAAAATAAATTATTTATATCTAGTAATATGATTATATCACTGTTTTCATTATATAGTGACATGATCATGAATATTCATAGTTGATATTGATAATTTTTATATTTTTGTAAATTGATCAGGTTAATTTTATTGCATCTAATATTCAACCATGCAGTAATTATTTTATTACTTCATACAGTTATTGCTTCAAACAACCATTTCAATTCTTCAAACAGTCATTTCATTACTTCAGATACTCATTTCATTACTTCAATTACTTCAAACTGTCGTTTCATTACTTTAGACTCGTTCCATTACTTTAAACAGTCATTTCATTACAATAGACAACAATTTTATTATTTCAGACAATCGTTTAATTACTTCAAACAGTCATTTGATTACATCTAACACTCATTTCATTACTTCAGACAATCGTTTCATTAATTCCCATTACTTCAAACAGTCATTTGATTACATCTAACACTCATTTCATTACTTCAGACAATCATTTCATTACTTACAGCTTTTTACAAACATAAATATCAACGAATACGTGTTTATCACACAGTTCGAATGTGTTGAAAAAGAAAATGTTGTCATGTATTTATATTTTGATCTTAAATATATCTTGTCTGGCTGCTAGGCAACATAAAACGACCGTAAAACTTAGAAACCGTATAAATTTTAAATGTAATGAACTTGAGCATCATGTCCAAATAACAAATACCAAAAACATATATTACGTAATACAATTATTACTCTGAAAACACAAAATGTTTATTTACAGTCATATAACCTACTTTCGTGCGAAACTAATTCCATGTCTCCCCGGAAATAATAACTAATTTACAGGTGCGACCTCGCGTGACCTCCGCATTTGCATGGTTTGATAAACATGGGTTATCTCTACAACGTCAACCTGCAGAATTTCTCCTATCGTTTCCAATTTGGAAAACGATCATTTTGTCAGTCAATATTTTCTTTTTTTAATTCATTGTATATCGAGCTTCTGGTATAGTTTCATATTGAACGTCTGATATAAATCACATCGAACCTCTGATACAATTCATATGGAACCTCTGGAATAATTCATATGAAATCTCTGATATAATTCATAATTATCCAACCTCTGGTATAATTCATACCGAACCTCGTAGATAATTCATATTGAACCTTTGATATAAGTCACATCGAACCTCTGATATAAGTCATATCGAACCTCTGGTATAATTCATAAGGAATCTCTGATATAATTCATATGGAACCGCTAGTAAAATTCATATAGAACCTCTGATATAATACATTTGGAACCTCAGACATAATTCATATGGAACCTCTGATATAATACATGTGGAACCTCTGATATAATACATATGGAATCTCTGATATAACCCTCACGGAACCTCTGATATAATTCATATGGAACCTTTAGTATAATTCATATGGAACCTCTGGTATAATTCACATGAAACCTCTGATATAATACATATGGAACCTCTGATATAATTCATACGGAACCTGTGATATAATCCATATGGAACCTCTGGTATAATTCATGTGGAACCTCTGATATAATTCATACGGAACCTCTGATATAATCCATATGGAACCTCTGATATAATCCATAATGAAACCTCTGATATAATACATATGGAACCTCTGATATAATTCAGATAGAACCTCTGATATAATACATATGGAACCTCTGATATAATTCAGATAGAACCTCTGACATAATTGATACGGAACCTCTGATACAATTTATATCGAACATCTGGTGTAATCCATACGGAACCTCTGATATAATACATATGGAACATCTGGTATAATCCATATGGAACCTCTGGTATAATTCATACGGAACCTCTGATACAATCTATATCGAACATCTGGTATAATCCATATGGAACCTCTGGTATAATACATACGGAACCTCTGATATAATTCTTATGGAACCTCTAGTATAATCCATATGGAACCTCTGATATAATACATATGGAACCTCAGATATAATTCATATGGAACCTGATATAATCCACACGAAACCTCTGATATAATACATATGGAACCTCTGATATAATTCATACTGAACCTCTGATATAATCCATATGGAACCTCTGATATAATTCATATGGAACCTCTGATATAATTTACATGGAACCACTGATATGATTCATATGGAACCTCTGATATAATTCATATGGAACCTCTGATATAATACATATGGAACCTCTGATATAATTCATACGGAACCTCTGGTATAATCCACATGAAACCTCTGATATAATTCATGTGGAAATTCTGGTTTAATCCACATGAAACCACTGATATGATTCATATCGAACCTCTGATATAATTCATATCGAACCTCGAATATAATTCAAATTGAACCTCTGGTATAATTTATATGGAACCTTTGGTATAATCCATATGGAACCTCTGATAAAATCCATATGGAACCTCTGGTATAATCCATATGGAACCTCTGGTATAATTTATATCGAACCGTTGATAAAATTTATATCGAACCTCTAATATATAATTCATATAGAGTCTCTTATAGTTATCTGTCCCTATAATATGTCATACCATATGTCTTTATAGTTAAATCAATCTTTGCTTATAATATGTCATACACTAGGTCTTTATTGTTGATTAAATCTCCATTAGTCATACAATAAGTATATGATTATAGTTGATTCAATATTTCTTTTATTTCTTGGAAACGAGCCTCTGAGATGATTCATTCGGAACCTCTGACATAATTCAATTTAAGCCGCCGACATAATTCATAGTGATAGTTCATATCGAGTTCATATGATACGGTTCATTTCGATTCTCTGAGATATTATATATATATATATATATATTATATATATATATAGCATCCTTAGGCGATATTAAAGTTTGAATTTGAATGTTATGTTTGCCCTTAAGGCCAACAGATTGTTTTTTCATTCATTTCATGCAAGGTTTGTCACAATGTTATATACACAAATATATATTTCTATGAAATATAATTCTTCACTACATCCAGGTAATTAAATACCTACTTGAAGTACATATATTTTGACAAGCAATGACTTTCAATGACAATATTTTTTACACTGTCATACCAAGGTTATATTCAGATGGTATCTTTACTTGTCCCGTCAAGTATATAGGCCTACGTTTACCTACACTGGAACTATATTTTTCTTTCACAGGTATAAAAACATATTTGCTGTTAGCTAGAGACGACGCTAAAAAGGACCACCGAACCAGTTACAATTTCTCATAATTGATAAGATTCCTCATGCCTAATATACTCTGTATAATGAACGCCTTGCTGTCGCAACCATGTCATTTTATATACTTGAACCGGCTCTAATATTTCTATTTTCTACACGGATTACTATATACATGCTGTTACAGGTAGATCGTTACCGCCCTCTTTAAACCCTTCTTAAATAAGTCAATTGTTTCATATACCTGTCTTACCTTACACTTCTTTGGGCCATCGAAATTTATATTCTACCTCTAGGTATTTAACACAAGTTATCTGCCAAAATCTACTTCGTGCTATCATGCATATCAAAAAATACTAAGATTGTTTTATTGTGTGTGTATAATTGTTACGAGTGTTTTCCTGGATAATTTAAACAGAGATCTAAGTTTATCTATCATGGAACTATATTCTGATTTATATGAAAGGTAAGTGCTACATAATAATTCTCCTATCCTTTTATGAAGAACGCATAGCTTAATAATATATGAGTAATACATAATATAGCTCAACTATGATAAAGGTAAAACAGAAGTCTGTTTGGTAAAAGGCATAAGATACTGGCAAAATAACATGTGCCGATTCGCCATACAAATGGTACCATGTTACGTATTTACATATGTATGGCACAAGTTTCAACAAGAAAGTTCAAGGGTGAAGGTTGTCCCAATGTTGTTTTAGGAGATATAAGTATTAAGATTATTGTCTTATTATTGAGTGTTGAGTTGAATGAGAAATAAAGCAGATGACTTCAAGATTATCTACCTTAATTCTTCTGAACTTATCTACTAATCATCAACGTACACTTGACCTAAATGGACGACAGCAGTGCTGTATATTACCTAATGATGTAATAAATTGAACTACACTTTGTGATCTCAAATAAGATTCAATAATTCCATGGGCAGGCCAGTTTGTTACATCGAAGTCAATTTATCAGTTACAATTTATTAAATTTTATGTAATAAATTCCAAATCCCTAGGACTAGGCCTACAATATCAGTAGCATTTATTACTGGATCATTATTAGCAATAATCAACTTCGCTTCCTCATAAAAATTATTTCCTCCACTACATATGACATGTATTAGGTCTATTATCTTATTGCTAGGTAGCTGACCGAGATTAACCTTTCAAAACGAAACGCGGAAGAATTCCTCGTTCCTTATTTGTTTGGTTATTACAAACAAGTAAATGCGATTTGCAAAATGGAGTTGTGCATATAATAGAAAAACAATCTGTTTAATGCAGATCAAAACTAAAAACTTAAAAATGTTACTCGCCGTATTTGGTCAAAGGTCTAGCCTAATGAATCTGTCTTGAACTTAGTAGCCTATTTGAAAAGGGGGGAATATTCATGTTTCATTTCTTTCTGTTGGTTGAGTCTATAGGTCCTTATACTCAGTGGGCATTATTATATTAAACAAATATAGCCTATGGGCAACTTTGACCTAGGCTAGACCTAAGTAAGCTAATGCTTATCGTAGCCTATTGACTCCCTCTTTCCTGGATCTAGGTGATAAAGCATAGCCTTAGTAAGATCGTTTGTAGGGCCTTTGTCAAAGTCATCTCTAAATCTAAAATAGGACGAGCCATTCAAAAATTCTTACTACGTGGCCTAGGCCGACCCTAAGTTGTGTAGGCCTATAGGTTAGGCCTAGGCATAGGCCTAGCTGACATGACTTTAGTCACATACTTTCTTTGGCCTAGTCATACAAGTCATCAGACAAATCAGACTCCAGACCGAGCCTATGGGACATGTGCTAGACTAGTCCTTTTTTTTAGGCCAAAATGGCTGAACAAGCCGTGTCAACAATTCAGGCCTAGTCTATTCTAGGCCTACTATCAGATTCTAAGGTCTGAATATAATATGACAAACTTGTGTTAAAGTATTCAACTAATAAGCTAATTCTAACTGCAAGCCAAGGCAAAATAAATAAATATTTATTAGCCTAGTAGCCTAAGTAGGCTATGGCTAGGCCTAGGTTTCATTCGGATCTTTGACTGGAAAACTGCAGCAAACCTGGATTATAGCTTTGATTTCCTGATTTCAATAGTATCAACCTACTGTGGACTTCTCGTGTCGATTATTTATACAACACGTGCCATAAGTCTGTCGGCTGCTCTGATTATTATTGAGAAAAGGCATTGTGGGTATAACCGTCCGCCATATTGTTGTATGTTTGTGCTGTCTTGTCTGTGTGTGTTTTCACGTGGAAAAAGGTAAAAAAGGTAATGTGACTGCTTTCAAATATGCACACTGCGATTACACTATATAGTAGTGAATCATAAAACGATTATGCGGCTCTATTTTAAAAGACCAGGCCTACCGTAAACACAGGTAGACTTGTATGTTAGCTCATATGTGTATGAAGACAGATCATATCATATGTTCTGATCTCAACTCAATAGCTTAACTGTAGGTCTGCTTTTTCAGCGACACTGCGACCTTGCAAGAAATTTGTGCCGTGCTAAATTATTTTGCAGGAACAATTTTCAATGTAGGCTTATGTCCTTGGTCTTGGATAAAGTATTGAAATAAATGAATCAAAAACATGACTAAGCCTAGCTTAAATTTATTAAATGACTAATATTTATAATTGTAGATCCCTTATCTGAATAAAATATTACCATAGGCTACCCTTATGTAAATATATTAATTAGGCTAGCCTATTAGGAACTAGGCCTACAAAAAGAAATTTTTTGTCTCATTCATATTTGCTAATCTGCTACTATTATTTGCTAGACAACACTGTGGTTTAATGGAATGAAATAATAATAATGATATTGAATATGCAACTCCAAAATTAAAAGATTCATTTATTTGATTTCAATAAAGAAGTGATTTATGTGCCTATCTAGTCAGAAACTATACAGTTTTTTTTTAACACAAGTGAAATTGGGTACATAGCCTATAAGATATTGAAGAAACATTTTTAAGCTTCCATATCATGATTGGTATTTTCTTTGAAAATTTTGTATGTGCTCTGACAACTTCTCATGAATTAAAGATTGTTGTACTATAATATTAATGATTTTTTATAAAAACCAGTCTTCAAATCTATTGCCGGGTACTGCGAAAAGGTTTAAGAAATATTCTTCTGTAAATATATAACATACTGCAGCAATAAACAGAATTAACCCAATTCAATACGGAGATGCACAATACTTTAGAATTAAAGTCTGAGGTCCTGTTTGAATTATACATGAAGTCCACAACCAATTTAGATTGTCATTTCAAAGCTGTCTAGAGTGCCATTGAGGGGATTTTTATTATTAATTACAGAAATTTTTGGGCTTGAAATGCCATACCATTAGCAAATATTTGTAACATTGAAATATTGCATCAGCTATAATATAAATTGAAGTGGCATGTCAAGGTGAAGTATAAAACTAAAAATCCTTATTTCACAAAAATTAATACATTTTGCATATGTAAAGCTAATTAATGAAGCTAATTTGATAAACAAAACCATAAATAATAACATATCATGGTATGACTGTTTAAACATATCATACACAAGTTTAAAAAGAGTATTATTTGTACAATTTGCTACTTGTAAATCAATTTGAACCATGTTGTTGAGATAAACTGTTGTAAACAAAGGTAGCTAATAGTATAGTTAAACCTTGTTCAACTATTGTTTCCTGTGTAACTGTTTAGTATGTGATATTATGAAGATTAGGAGATAATAATTTATGATAAATATTATTCCTTTGACCTGTTTTATTTAACTATTGTTACCCTAGAATAGAGTCATTGCCAGTATCAATATATTGTTAATATTTGTATTGGAATAAACTTTACTCTAAAATTTCAGTTTTGTTGGCTTAGTCTTTTGTACTCTTAGTCTATATGCCCAAAGTTCATAAATTTTGGTGTGTAATCCTACTGTCCTAGGGTCTAACTTTGAAAAGCTGAAAAACTAAACACAAGACCTCTTTTCACTTTTGCCAAATCTGAAATGTGTGTTGGATTAAACTAATTATGTAAGTTACATTTATAAGTACAGTTACATAGAAATACAGTGCAATACAGTGCACAATTGAATAGTGTTTCTTAATACTCCGATGTGATGTTATTATTATCAGCTGGTGATGTGTAGACTTTGATTATAAAAAGTAAACTCAAAAATAACCTTTATTCAAAATTTAGGTTTGAATTGATCAAGTTTCACTTTTCATTATTATGACATATTAGGTCCTCTTCAGAAACTCAGAAGGAATAAAATGCTATTAAGTATTTTGAATGACCCTTTTATATTTAATGTTGTTCAAACAGTAGAAAAGTATGTGTTTTTAAAAGATTATCTATGTAACTTGCTAAGGGATAATGAAATAGTAGTCCTTTATGGTGGGTATTGTTCTTGAGTAATGATATGCAACAGGCTTAACTGTTAAAGCTAGAGCAAAATTATGTCATAACCTACAAACAAGGCTCAACTTGTTATAAAGAGATACTTTAGTAGGTTTGTAATCTGTCTCATGTTCTTGTGGTTTTAACTAGTTTTTAGTCGAGTTCAGTAGGACTAGTACTAAAGTTGAACAGTAGGTTTTACCATTAATGTTTATTTTTGTCAGTTCTGTTTAACTTTCAACTATCCCATAGTAATGTGCCAAGCAGTTAAAATTGCCAAAAATAATACCCCCCATTCTTCTATTTTTTCTCTTCGTGTTTGACAAACCTATCCACTTTCTAAATACTAAGTGAAAAGTTAAGCTTTTAATTCTAGTGAAAAGCTGTTGTAAACATTTGGGAATCTTAATTGAAAATCAAATGACATTTTCTCTCCACTCTCCATTGATTTTGGCTTCAAAGTCTTTCTAATGCTAATAGGTCATTTAAAGTTATTTTTGTTTCTCAACAAGACTGCATTTCATGAAACTTTGCACGCAACTGATTGCTTTTTATTTGCAGATTTCAAGGTTGATTCACAGTTTGGAGTAATTATGTGTGTTTTCTGACATTCTCGGTATAGGATATTTTAAAATTATCTACAGTTTTACCGTTGTATCCTTTCAGAACCATGAATTCCCAACCACAGAAAAATGAACCGGACCCAGATGCTATAAAAATGTTTATTGGACAGATTCCACGTGGTATGGATGAAAATGACTTGAGAAAAATGTGTGAAGAATTTGGACCAGTATTTCAGTTAAATGTATTAAGAGATAAAGTCACGGGGCAAAGTAAAGGTAAGTAACTACTTAAAACTGTGAGAGCTTGATTTCAGAATCCTGAATGCCAATATATTATATTTAGGCATGTTTTAAATCATAAGAAATTTTGCTCCGATTTGAGTAAGATAATTTAGAATTTTTTTTACCTAAGTAACTTGTTATCAAAGGGTTACTCTGTGAATGATTTGTTGTGCAATACCTAGGTTTCTTGGCCTGTTAATTTTTTTCTGAAAGTGAACTGATGTTTATTATGGTTAGTATTTTTATAAATTTATTTTTAGGTTGTTGTTTTGTTACATATTATAGTAGAAAATCTGCCCTGGATGCTCAGAATGCTCTTCACAATATCAAAACAATGCCAGGTGTAAGTAATTCTTATCAGATTTTCCCCCTGGATTCCATTGCTTTTATTTTGATAATCAGCCATGTTGTATTAACCTCTTAATGAATAGAGAGCATTTGATAAGCTGTAATAAGTTGAACACACATTTAAAATAAATGTATTTGGTCTAGGTTTGAGCCAAGTAAACATGCAGAAAATAAATGATTTATCTGTTTTGTGGTGGATCCAAAAATCCCTGTGAAATGCAATTGTGAATATTTAATCATCAAGCAATGATGACATCTAAGCTTATATATGAATTAAAACCAAGAGTTTAGATAAAAACTTTCTATTCTCTGTGTTTTCTAGATGCATCATCCAATTCAAATGAAGCCAGCAGACAGTGAAAAACGCAATGGTAAGTATTTGATTGTTGCAACTATGATTGAATCAGCAATTAATGTTTGACTGTTTTTACAAAAGATGCTTCACTCTTGAAAATTCATAAATTGTTTATTTTAAGTGTCAGAAAGCAGATTTTCATTGCTTTATGACAGGTATATTGAGACAGTGCCTAGACATTTGACATTGACAAATTGAAAGAGAGTGTTAAATTACTCTACTGATATTGAAAAATAGGGTACATTTAGATTAAAGATTGTGTCTCTAACTCTTTTTAGAGACATGAAGGTGTTGTGACTTCTGTAAAGTATCTTCGCATGCATAAACACTAATGTCTCATCTACGAGGTAGCTATTTGAGTTGCACATTAACATCATTTAATTTTTTGATCAAGAAGATTTTATGTAAAGGAAGGCAATTTCATCATCCGTATACATATTTAACCCCTATATCAAATAACTTGGCTTACTCTTAAATGTCATACTATATGCATTATTAAGATATTAATTCATCTTTTTTATCATATTTCATCCTCATTTAACATTATCAATCAGGTATTTCCAATTCTACAGTGGAAGATCGGAAACTATTTGTTGGTATGTTGGCTAAGAAATTAAATGAAAATGATGTACGCATGATGTTTGCTCCGTTTGGTTCTATAGAAGATTGTACGGTATTAAGAGATCAGAATGGTCAGAGTAGAGGTATGTTATTATAGTTCAGAATAAGTTTCAGTCTAAAGCAGACTGGTAGATACACTTTTTTTTCTAGATTTTATCCCAAATATTAGAATTATAGGGTTAGGGCACATATAATCTGAGAAAATATGAAAGTTCATTTTCAATTGTGATTCGTAAAAAACAACTACACACCAAATGCACATCAAAACTTTCCTGAAAAATTCATCACAAAATATAGACAACATATTAGCATGAAACTAAAAATGAAGTGTGTGCTACTGATCTGTGTAAGTGATCTGTGTTACTTATATGATTTATATTATAATTACAGGTTGTGCATTTATAACATACGCCAACAGACAGAGTGCCCAGAATTGTATCAAAAATATGCATCATTCACAAACAATGGAGGTAAGATCTTACTAATTCTACATGAAATATATCAATTTTTTCACAGTTAGAAAAGTTCTCTATGAATTATTAACAAAACTATGTAGAAATATTAAAACATTACTCAGATTGCTCTTAATGAAACTCTGAGTAAACTCAAACTTCCAGTTCTGTTTTTATGCATTTTTATACGCCCACACATAAGATGTAATAAATAATAAAACTTGACATCAAATACCATCCTTTAATAATAGATATTGTAATTTTAATCTTAACTGCCTTCCACCATTTGTAGTTTGTTTCTTCCCCTGATGAAGTCAAAACTTTTTTGACGAAACGTTGGGTATTAAAGGATGGTATTTGATGTCAAGTTTTTATTATTTATTACACCAAGTTCAGTATACATCAAATGAATCGCTGTACTACTAGTGGTATTGGTGATCCCATCAAAAGTCTTCTGTGATTGGTTATTGCTGCCTGTTTTTTCTTTTTGAAACCACACATAAGATGGGCGTATATTGTAATCACCCTGTCCGTCCCTGGCAAGCTATCTTTAATATTTCACAATATGATTTTTGAAAATTTTAAAGCTCATCTTTTTTCATAGAGGGGGATCGTTGCCAAAAGTATTCACAAAGTCAAACTTGAAAACAAGGCGTTGACTTTACAAAGTCATATTTCAACATTACACAATTACAAAATAAACCTTCCTAAAATTAAAAAGTCAATGTACTAATTACAAAGTAGAGATATTGATAGTTTACTTTTCAAACTTTATTTCACATCAGACACCATTCAAACTTTCCTTTACGAAAATGAATTCTTAACTTTGCATTATTGACAATATCAACTATGTCTTCTTGACTTTGCATTCGTGAAAGATGTAAGTTCGACCACTGTATTCTTAAGAGCTGTAAAGTCAACTTCTGCATTCTTAAACGTTTACCATATAAGGTAACGTGACCTACTTCATTTACATAATCCGGAAATTCACAGAAACTAACGGAAATATAAATCAATAATTGCTCCTTGTCAAAGGGATTTAACACTAAATAAGCTTCAAAATCGGATGTTCAAATGCGGCATTGGTCAATTGACACTTCGTCATTACTTCAGTGGCTGGCCAATTTTTGTGGCCGATGGATACACTAATTTTTTGGATTGATTGTAATTGTTGTAATTAAATCAAAAAACGAAAAATTTGTAATTTGTTTCTTATTCAAATAAAACCTCTAAAAAGTCGTGTAATGAATAGAATCATTACATAGTTCTCAACATTTCTTTGGCCAGTGACAGATATCCAATATGGATATTGAAAATGGCCAATTTTTTCCAATGGTCTCCTTTGGAATTATGAATGCAATTGTTGGTGCCATTGAGGTTCTGAGATGCTAAATCTAACATATTAAGGTGTACAATTGGGAGAAATGCTTTTTATCCTATAATCGCTAAAATATGGCCAGTGACGAATATCCAATTTGGCGGACTTTCGAGGCCTTGTTTTCAAGTTTGACTTTGTAAATACTTCTGGCAACGATCCCCCTCCTTAGTTTTCACACAAAAATTATTCAAATAGAAAGATACTAAGGTATAGGGTTATATTTTCTGATCTATTTTTTGAGTTTGTTTTGTTATTTTAGGGTTGTTCATCACCATTGGTTGTGAAGTTTGCAGACACACAGAAAGAAAAAGAAGCAAAGAAATTACAGCAGATGACATCAAATTTATGGAACATGTCTTTAGGTGGTTTGGGAGCTTTAGGTCCACAATATTTAGCAGTAAGTGAGGTTGATTTCTATATTTCAAATCTGCTGGTGAATAGTTTTGAAATGAGCAATGGCATTATAGTGGACTTGCTGATATGTAATTTGTACAGTTTACAGGTGAAATTTACTGCCATTTGGTCAAAATAGGTCTTCTATACATAGTAATAGATGTGGATGAACTTTCCTTATAATCTATAACTCAAATATACACATCAATGTACTCAAATTAAGCTCTTTCAATATTAATATGACTGATGACACATTATCTCTACCTATTTCAGTTACTACAACAGGCGGCATCTCAAGGAAATATGGGTAAGATTGTTTTGAATTTGATCTAGGAAGGATTATTTGTCAAAATGTTTGGCAAAACCAACTGATATGCATTATATTCAGATTCCAGAATGGAAACCTTGTTGGTTGTACTCTAAACCGTTTTCATTGTGACTATAACTGACTCCCTAGAGTGTTCAGTTTAGAATTCTCAAGAACAGAACATTAAAGTTACAAATATACATATTTTGCTGACATCTTTTTTTCAAAGATCTTACAATTCTTCTCTCTCTCCTAATATAGGAGCCGTGGTGGCTCAGTGAGTTAGATGCTTTCTCGCTAACCTGAAGGTCCAGGGTTAAATCCCGGCATAGGTTGAGATGAAATCTTCGGATTTTTCAACCTGGTTTCCCCCTCTCAGTGATGCAGGTAAGAGGGGCACATTAAAGATCCCTCAAGAGTTGGAAATTGAAAAAGAGCAGGCTAATGCAAAATTTCCCTCATTGCACCCTTCATTAGCCCATATGGTGCAGAAAAGTAGGACGTAAAACTCCATTCATTTCATTTCTCTCCTAATATAATTTTTTTTTAATTTTATAGTTCCAGGTATGAATACTCTTGGTTTACAACAGTTATTGACAGCTATAGCTGCTGCTTCAGCTACAAACCCTGGTAATTATACTTCATTTTATACCTTCACCTTAATACAACACAATTACAAACATTATTTTTAATCGTTTGACCTATTTTGGCTAGAGCACACCTTTAATTTATTTAGAATGCATGTTTATAATCTAATATTGTCCGAATTTTAACTGTGATCTGATATTGGAGAAACTCTGATAGAGATGCGATCAATAATTTTTTTGTTTGAAAACACTAAGATGTATGAAAGAATTTCCTAGAAGATTTTGAATCCTGAATGTATCCTATAACAAAGCTAATAGTAAGATTGTTTTTAATACGAATACACATTAATATGATTTTCTAATATTGTGCTATAGGCATATTGGCAGCCCTAGCCAGTTTGACTACAAGTAACCCATCTAGTGCCGGTAATAATGGCACAACCAGTTCGAATTTAAACAACCATTCCTCAGGTATCATCATAACTCAATCTACTGTTTGTGCTCATTAGACTTGATTAGAATTCTCAGATCTTTTCTTATTTACACTTGGTTAACCCAAGTTTCATTTTGGCTGTCTTGACATAGTAACTAATTCAAAAGAAATAGTTAACTAAATTCTATACTTAACTTTCTCTGATAATCTTTCCAAAATTTTCCTGATGAATAGATTAATAAGTATTTTCAGGTAATTTTAATTCTGCAATAAATCAATGCTTCAAGAATGTTAAAATGATTTTCATTTTAATTGAATTCAATGATAGCTCACATATAAAGATCTGAAAATTCCACTTTTTTTATTGCCTGTAATTATTATGATACATTTTTATATGCATGATTTCCTTTTCAGCTTTTTTCACTTGATATTTTATACTTTTTCCATTTTATTATCCATTGTCGTGTGACATTTACTGGCTTTTTTTCTTATCAAGTTTTGCTTGATTAGAGAGAGGTATACTATTTGTGTGTTCTGAAAAAAAGGCATCTTTTTAAATACAGCCTAATGTACCATTTCTTTTTTTAACAGAATATAATTTAGGTCAAGGAATAATTTTTTAGAAAAAAATTTTTAAAAAGAGATATTTAAAAGGGGGAAAATGTAAATAATTATAGTGTTATCTCAACCTCGGGACAAATCCATGATTTTTGTGGAAACGGGCAAAACCGGATCTATTGGCCTATTGAATACTGAATGACACAACTTTTGAAATAAATTATTACTGACTCTTCTTTCAGTCATGACAATGCATGATTTGAAAAACACTAAAAGCATATTAATAAAGCTGCTATTTCAGTGTGTGGTTTTCAAGATTACTAACAATTACTAATTTTTCATTTTGTTTTATTAGAATCTATATTTTCTTTTTCTTAGCCATCAATTCGCGTTACTTAAAAATCCTGTTTGAAAATTCCATGTCATGCACATATAGGTATATTCAACACATTTAAGATATGAAAAATAAAATTTTAGTCTTTATATGGAATTAAATTTGTAAATGTTATCTTTTCTCAATGATAGAGTACAAATTTGTATCAATATGAATATAAAATCATACATTTCTGTTTTATTTTTTCAGTTGAGGGCCAAAATAATGTCCATTTACAAAATTTACAAGGAATCGCTGCATTGGCTAGTCTAGCTCAAAATCCAGGTTTGTCTTATAGTACCTACTTAAAAATAAAAAATGCCCTCCTGGACAGTGAACAAGGAATATCAACAGTTTTTGAAAAAGTTTAAGAAAAAGTTTGTCATTTCCATCAGTATGGCTTGGAAACAGTCACAATATAGAGAAAATGACATTCTATATCCAGATCTTTTTCATTTCAGCAACACTCAATGCTTTAGGAGTTCAAAACTTGGGTTTAAGTCAGTTTGCCTCAGCAACTAGTCAAAGTCCAGCAAGTGTATCAGGTTAGTTAGTTAAAGTTTTTCATATACATATCATAAAAACATTTCCAGTTTTTGTCAGAAATATTAAAATTAGGTAAATATATTTGTATGCTTTGATTCTAATTTTCATATATTACTCATTTCAATGCAGCATTACATGGAAAAGTGGCCCATTTTGGTGAGACTGTGTTCAGTAAATGTTAAATACTTGATGTTATTTTTTTTGTTTCGATATTTATTGAGTTGTATTCATTTATTCATCAGTTCATATTTGTGTTGATTTTTATTCTTATTTGTTGTGTTTATTCTCTAAATTCTTTTTGATAATTCAATACAATATGTTATACCTTTCTGAATGAATCATTTGAACCAAATGAATTTATACCATCATAACATCTACTTTGTTGACATGAATGTATACCATTATGACACCACTATAATCTGTTCACATGAATTTATACCATTAAGAAATCTGATCTTTTTACATGAATTTACACCATTATGAGCCATCTGATCTGTTTACATGAATTTACACCATTATGACTTATGAGCCATCTAATCTGTTTACATGAATTTACACCAGTTATGTACCATCTGATTAGTTTACTTGAATTTATACCATTAAGAAATCTGATCTGTTTAAATGGATTTATGCCATTATGAACCATCAGATTTCTTTACATGAATTTACACCATTATGAACCATCGGATCTGTTTACTTGAGATTATGACATCAGATCTGTTTACTTGAGATTATGACATCAGATCTGTTTACTTGAGATTATGACATCCGATCTGTTTACATGGATTTTTATACCATTATGAACCATCTAAAATGCTTACCACTGAGTCTGTTTCATTAAGTTAAGCTTATATCATTATGAACAAGATTACTTATTTACATCATCAATATCCACAACCTGCTCATTCCTTAACCTATAGATGAAATCATCAAATAAATATGGTTTTTTATTTATAATATTGAAATTGTTGTTATATGAAGAATCCAATTGTAGGCTCCATATCTGGTACAACGACATCAAGTGGTTTAGGTGGTTTATCAGGTTTCCAGGGATTAGGAGGCAATAATTTATCAAGTATATCCAGTTTTAATCAAGTACCAAGTCTAGCTAATGGTTTAGGTAACTCAAATACTGGTGGAATGGATGCTTTAAGTCAAGCATATAGTGGAATACAGCAATATGCAGGTTTGTCAGGTTTAATCAATCAAGGTAAACATCCATTTCCATTTTTCTTCACATTGGTTTGTTGTATTTTGGACTCAGTGACACCCTTTTGTTGTGCTGCTAGTTTTGTTTGTGTCACCTACTATTTTATATTTTATTCTCTGTTCCATTTGGATATTGAATTTGAATTTTCAAGAAATTGCAATGAAAAGAAAAATTTCAGGCAAACAAAAAATTAAAATTAAACCAAAATAAAAGATTGTGAAATAATATATAACAGAGAGTAAGATATGAATATTATAAACCAGTGTGATACATGAATTATAATATAATAGTGATACCTAGTATCAAACTATATATTATATGAAGTGTATAGCAAAATGTATGGATTATACTTTATCTGAGAGATACAGCAATCTTTATTCAAAATTAAAATATCTTTTGATGTTTGATACAAGACAAGATTGCTGAATTTTACCAGAAATTAACCAAAGCTTACCTTTTCTTATGACTAGTATTAACAAAGCTGGGAGTTATTAAATGGCCAAAGAAAACACCCATGGTTTTTAAATGAAAATAAAAAGCTCAAATGAAAAGAAACTTAAAACATCTAGAGAATTTTCATTTCCAGCTTTGTCAAAATTGCTTGTTATTGACTTAATAACATGTATTTGGAATAGTCATCAATTAATAAGCATACTTATTACTGAATTAATCAAGTTGGCATAATTTCTTTGTCTTTAAGTGTTGAAGTGTATCACACTCTCACATAATTTTATTCAAATGAATTGACTCTTGTAGGCTTAGCATTTGATTGACAATTTGTCACTTCTACTTGTATATTATTCAAAATTTTGCTCCCGCTATCAAAAAATGTTCATCTGTGGCATTATTTATTCCTTAATATCACTGTTTTAATCTTGTAGAAATATTCCTAAAAACAAGAGCTATATACCATCTATACAATCATCTCTCCTTTATATGTATTATGTTATTATAGACATTATTTACGCTATTGTGATGTTATGTTATATATAACAGCATGGTATGATACTGACTCTGTTGTTTTGCTCCTTAATCTTAGAATAATTCATATAATTGCATGTGATTAATTCTTGTTGAAATCCTTAAGATTTTCATTCTTCAAATAAATATAGATACAAACCTCATTGACAATCCTTCTTTAAATCATTATTTCATCAATTGTTATACAAATTACAAAATTCCTCAGAGCTGCAACCAAGTGGAATTTTGAGTTTTTGCTGTGAAACCATAGTAATATATTAAAGAGATATTTCAACACAATATTTGGTTGTAAATCTTATTGGATTCTTTTATCTTGATCAAATATTTCTTTGAATATCATAATTGTGGATTTGTTAATCTTTGGAATACAATTAACACAGCATTACTCTGATTAAATGCTCATTTTCAAAAGTAAAACTACTAGTACTAAAATGAATTATGAAATATTTCAAACCAATTATGTTAATCTGACATGTGTGTGTTGGCAATATTGTTCCTTTAATTAGGATTGCTTCTGAATGTTTATATTAGCAGACTTGCACCAAGGTGGATGTTACCGTTGTAAAAGAAAGTCATTAAAGGGAGATAATAACGTAATGATCAGATTGTATTGGGTTGTGTTGTTATAGTGATATATTTGTAAGCTTATACTGGGCTTGACATTAATTCTAATCCATTATCATCTTTCAATTCTTTCAGCCTCTTTTCCTAATGCCTTTAACAATCCTTCAGCACAATTACAGCAAGCTACAGTATCCAATAGCTCACCTATAGGTAAACAGTCTGAGGGTAAGTTGTTATATTACATTCTTTCAGAGAGGTGAGATTTGACATCTTAAAGAGTTAAATCTTTACAGAAGGTTAACATCTGCATTATCAGCTATATTACTCTCAGATCTAGAATAAAATTTTTGGTTTGTTCTGCAATTCAACAAAACATTCTTGAGTTCTTGAAGTTTATAGGGACAGGGAGCCGCTGTGGCTCAGTGGATTAGACACTTGCTCACTAACCTGAATGTCCAGGGTTTAATCTCGACATAGGTCGAGATAATGCCCTCAAGGTGCAGAAAATTAGGACTTAAATTCATTTTTTCAAAGTTTCTAAATTTTCACCAGCAGTTTTTCCCATGACAAGATGATTATGTTAATATAAGATGTAAGATTGTTGATTATATTATCCTTCATGGTACTTTTTTGCTGAAGTATTGTCCCATTTTATTTTTAAAAAAGTAACTTATTATGGAATTAAGCTGATGACACAAATAAAGCGTGATAGATGCCTTACACTTTGTTGTGAAAGAAAATTAAGGTAGATTCAAATTTTTGTTTTGTGAATATATGTTATTATTATTTTCAGTTGTAATTGATTTGTATTTCAGGACCTGATGGTGCAAATCTTTTTATTTATCATCTTCCTCAAGAATTTACAGATCCTGATCTATCTCAGATGTTCTTGCCTTTTGGAAATGTGGTTTCAGCAAAAGTTTTCATAGATAAACAAACAAATTTGAGTAAATGTTTTGGTAAGTTACTTAAGGTTTTCTTCTTTCCTGGCAGGTTAAAGATGGGGGCACACAAGCAGTCTTGGTCTGAGATTTTTATCTCTGACTCGAATCTTGAGTAAAATCTCGCGTGTGCCCGTGCTTCCACAACAAGAGTATTGTGTCGCTAACAGGATTTAAAATATCAAACAAGCTTGATAATTGTCTCTGCCAGACTGGAGATTTTTGTCTCCTCTTGTGTCTGTGCCAGCTGTTGAAACTCAAGACAAGACTCTAATCAGTGACAAAAGTATCCGACCAAGACAGACAGCTTGTGTGCCCACACCTTTAAAGTGCTCTTTTAGATTCCTTAACCCGATTCCCCACTGTCAGAAATGGGCCAAAATGAAAACATTGTCTAGTTGTTCATATGGGACATAAATGTAGGCTTTATGGGCTAGACTTTTTCTAACAATGCTATTGCTGCTTTCATGGAAATTGTTTTCTCTATGCAAACTATTTGTCAAATTTTGGCCCTTTTTTAAAGAAAAAAAAAACAATTATTTTTCAAGTGACATCATTTACTTGTAGGTTTTGTGAGTTATGACAGTCCTAGCTCAGCTCAGTCAGCAATACAGGCAATGAATGGATTTCAAATAGGCATGAAGAGACTCAAAGTTCAGTTGAAACGTCCAAAACATGACAACAAGCCATATTAGAGGAAATAATAAGGTAGGTCCATAATATCAGGTATTTATTATTTTCTTATTGTGAATTACTGTCTAAATTATTAATGTAGATACTAACATTTTGAATTAAAATCAGATACCATATATTTGTGTATATAGTGTGCAGTTGATTACTCTAAAGAACTGTGTGCTTATATGTCACAATATCTCGTTGCTTATGTTCAGATGTAATAACATCAATGCAACATGACAAGTTCCGTTAAGATAGCTCTGCTTTTAAAAGGGAATGGCAAAGTTACCTTAAGAAATGAAGTCTGTATTTGAATCAGATTGATGAAACAGTTTTTCAGTTTATCTGGAATCATTGCTGAAATCCTCATGACAGTTAAAATATTTCCAATGTATATTCTAAGAAATATCTTATATATATTTAATAGTGTTAGTATCTACAATAAAAATTGAAGCTGTGTGCACTTACTACTCATTGCCATTCTTTCTATCTGTTCTATAACTAATGTGATACATCTATAGTTTTATTGTAGTTGGTTATTACTGCTTGTATTGTGTATTACTATAAGGCAGCTTATTATTGACTTTTTTATGTGTAGTAGCGGACTAAGAAACTTCAAGACAAAATTTTGATAGATTGTTAAGACTATTTCAACTCATGAAAGGAAAGTACATAAGAACTCATGAGGTCACTAACAGATACAGTCAAGTAACCTAATCTCGTGCTAACCTATTTTTCGTGCATTTCCGGAAATGATTAATAATTTACATGTGCGACCTCGCCTGACCTCCTCATTTGCTTGTTTTGATAAACATGGGTTTTCTGTACAATATCAGAGTAGAATGAATTCAATAGTTTCAAGCAAGGTAAACTGTATTAATGTATACTTTGACAAATACAAAATGGCTGATTTCAGTTTTTACCAAACGTCACCATTTTTTATCAGCCGAATTTCCTTATAATCCCAAGCGGTAATCGGAATTCCAAGTGTCGTCTGCTAGAATATATTCCAACGAATGAAGTCACGTGATCAACGTATTCTGTGTCAGCAGAAAATTTCTATGGAACACAAAGTGAACCATATTCTTATGTTGTTTCAGTGACTTTTAGCAATAAATCACGCTACGTATCATACTTTTTTTTTTAAATCGTGGTTTTTTGAAGCAATTGTCACTAGTTATAATAATTGATATTAAAGATAAATACTACCCGGTATCCATACACCGTGTTTTTCTAGACTGTTAATTTGTGTGACTCACTCAGTTGTGTAATCATCTTAGAGTTCTTGAAAGTAGCATAATTGTTGAATCAAATGATAACTACCTCTAGTCTTCAAACATTGTTATTTTGTGTAAAGTATTTCTCCATATTATGACCTATACCAAAGATATTATTTTGTTTGAACTATGGTGTTCATCTGTTATGTATTTGTGTTCAGCTCTCAATGTATGCAATGTGTTTGTTTGGTAGATTGTATTTCACACTAGTTGTTTTGGCACAAATCTAAATCTATGCACATTTGAAATTTCTATCTGGCTTTTGTTCCTTTTCTGCTTGATGGTATGTTAACTGTTATCACTTGCACAATATTGACTACATATAAATACATATATGTATAGTTGTTGTCTCAAATTACTAAGTTTCAGTTTGTTTTACTGACATTTAATTACATGTATGTGATATGAATTGTTTACATGCAAGAGTATGATGTTCCAAATCCTTACAAGGGCATCAAGTTGTTATGTTTGAAAGGATAAGAACTTTATGGTCAATGCATCATTGTAGATATCACAAGAAATTCTTTGGTGTTTTATGAAGAGCATTTCCATCTTATTCATGTCATTGTAGATTGTACATTTCCAAGACTGCATTTACTTTTTTTGAATAACTTAGCTTATAGACTGTTAAAATTGGGTCATTTATAGTGTTATCTGTAGTTACCTTATTGATCATTCCTATTTTTTAAAACTATTTGTTTCAGATAATTGTATTTAATTGTAAAACAAAAGCCAGATAGATTTCTGTTGGCTTCTACCAAACAATGTTTAAAATTCATTCTTTTTTTTCTGCTTCTTTTCTATGTAGATGACACCATGTAACCATGTTCATGTGGCGTCCGATGTCTCCTCTTCTATGTTTGCCTGTCAATTGTTGCTATTGTTAGTGTTCTGCCTACGTTACTACAGCTTACAGTCCTAGTTACTCAACATGGAAGACTTACTACTACCAGTTATTTTGGGGTATCTATGTGGGAGAAAGGTGAAGGGGTTATTTAGTTAAATTGTCAAAATGTTGTCATATATTATGATTGTATATGTGTAAATATTAGTTGAGTTTATAAATTCTATAAGATGACTTCATGTATTGTCACTTTATTTTATTTTTGTATTGATCTGGATACACCAACACAAACTTCATTGATTTTTATGTGTATTTGTATGGTTCAGAGTTTTTACCTTTGATTAACACTCTGTTTAGCTCTTAAAATATTTACATACTTATAGCATAACTTTCTTAGTTCTGTGTTTATGTATCCTAGTGAATATAAAATGTCTGTATTACTTTTGTCTATTTGTATTAATCTGAATATGTATTACTTACTTAATTATAAAGCTCAATTTATACTAGTATATATATATATATATATATATATATATTCTGTCAGTATTTTATTTTATAGTATTATATTGGCTCTTATTATTGTGTCTGAAATTCTCCACAGTGTCTCTCCCAGTTAAACAATTAGTAAAACAATATCCAAACAAATTTTCTCTGTAATTTGGCACTGAATATACACAGAATGTATGTCACAAAGCAAATATGCTTGGCTTTACAACATTGCAAATCCTGTAATAAATGTTGAATTTCTGAAACAATCTCTTGCTTCAAGCTTCTAAAATATGAGTTTATTTTATGAAAAGAATTTCTTGTGATGTAAGAATACATATTCAGATATTTATGTTGAGTTCTACTGAAATTTCCCTTTATTGTGTTGAAAAACAGGGTCGTAAATTAAATTGTTTTTAGAAATTCAAGTTAAATAACTTACTCTAGAGAGTTGTATTTATTTTTGGAATCCTCTAGTATTTTAATGCCAAAGTATGTGTTTTAGAAATTCTTTTGATTGTCATCCCATTCACATTCTTTTTTTATTTTATAGTCACTGACCCAGTGTAGTCAGAGTTTTAAGAGAAATAAGGTTTGTCTCAATATGTATGTTTGTATATAAATTAAAGTTATTATTGTAATAGCTGGATATAAAAGGGATATAATTAATTGATTTATTTATTAATTATTATTAAGATTTTATTATGTATTATGGTTATAATTAATCAGGGTTATAAAGATTATTATATCTTATTCCTTTAATCAAATTTTATTCCACATAGGTACCCCATTATTTTAAAATTGATTTTAGTTGTTCATGTTAATCCAGTTTGATATTTTAATGAATTTTGTCTTAAAATCATAACACACACAGTGGATGTTTTTGTAAGATATGAAATAGAAATCATGTCATGCCTTACATTTAATTTTACTGTAGATATATTATAACAAGTGTTCTAGTTGTTTTTGTTGTTTTGACGAATTTAACAAAGTCATACCTAATGTTTGCTGTGTTTTCAATGCCAATTTGTTGTTCTATTTTAATGGTGTTTCAAAATAAAAAAGTGTGATAGGAAATTACAGTACTTCACAGTTCAATGTTGTAATGTTTAAACCTTTTATTCTTGAAGAGAAGTTTGTTGTTATAAAGAGTGAAACTGCGTGAATTAGTATTGGACAATTACTTTAGGTGTGTTGTGTTGACAATTTTTCCATTGTGATGTTCAGTTTAAAGGATATAGCTATTGTTTAAATAAATATTGGAGAAATTTGTGTTATTATTATAGACCTGGATTATTATAATATCAATGGTGTGATACTTGACAAAGTTGATATTTCTTAATACAGTTCTGTAATAATTACCAAACCGATCCTTTGCTCTCAGGATTTTTCATGTAAGTTGTGAATGTTGTTCAGCACAGTTTCATTTTGACAGCTTTTAAAGCAAATTTTGATTGTATAGTGCCGCCTTGCCTGTATTATTAATATTTATTATTATTATTATTATATTCTAAATGATGTTATGTAATGTTTAAACAGTATTTCTCTATCACTAGTGTTGACAATAATAATATAGACTCAGGTCTGCTGTAATCATCAGAAATTATTTATATATTGGCTTAATAATTTAAAATTTTGTCACTAAGAAATAGTCATGGTTTCAAAAAAAATAATAATTAACCTTATTATTAAAAGAAATTTATATCAAAATATGTAAATAACAAAAACCCACTAATTAATTACACGTAGTTCATACTTCACTGTTTTTTTTTAAATCTGCATTTATTTTGATTTATTGATCAGCATTAGATGCCACATATCACAGGCATTTTAAATATTCTTTCACCATTTTATTACAATTCTCAGTATATTGTAGTTGATTGTTCGTCATGTTAGTATTCTAGACAGCTAAAAGGTGTTCATATATGTTCTAAAATTATCAAACAAAAATCAAATCAAAAATATATTTTCACTTGATATGTGTTCAATTTGATAGCATTTGTGAGTTTATCAACATGAATCAATTCTAAGTCATAGAAATAATGTCAAAAATTTGTTTGTAATGAATTGTTAACTTAAATTCAATTGTCTCAAAAGATTTTGTTAAATTTTATTTTTATATATTTTATTGAATAGAATAAAATGTTTTTAAAAGAATCAAATAAGAAAAGTAATTTTGGTATGATTTATTGATTAGTGAATATTTTGATTAACTTCTGTGTTCTAATATAAATTTTGTTCCCAATAATATCATAAATGAATTTCTTGGCATTAAAATTGACATTATATAATATGAGTTTATTTTGACGTTATTTTGTAATTATTTGTTTTTTGTCAGCTATTAAGCTGTAAAGAGTTGTGATTTAAAAAGAAAAAGGTTGTTAAAGTTAATTCTAATCCGTCCATGTTATTGGAATTTTCAAGCCCTAAATGTTTCTTCACATTAATTTTCATCCTATTTTAATGCCACTAAATTCAATTTTATTCTTGATGTATTATTTTAATTGAACTTCTTGCCCATTTCATGAAAGTAAGAAATTAGTGAAAGATATTTGACATTGGAAATATATCTAGTCACAAAATCTAAGTATTGGCCAGCATTGTATTGATTATCAGTGATTGAGTAATAAGTTTTAATGCAGCCTGTAGACATTATTTTAACCTTTTATCCATCTTAATTTAGATGTAAGATATATATTATATTACATCATTTGAGTTATCTTGTGTTCGCATTGTGTTGTGGTTTGGCAAGGTACAACTACATTAATTGTATTAAAATTTATTGAGAATCATGTGAGTCGTTTTATTCTGTAGGTGATGCACCCTTATCCCACTAAAGCATAGCTCTGATGTCTATTGTCATATTGGCACAATCTATAGAGATACCAGCAACTACTCTGCAAATGAAATCCCATCCTGTTTGGTCGAGGACCGACTCCTTATTACCTTTAGGTGAAAGTAAAATAAACTGGCTATTGATTCCTTCTAGGACAACTTGATCAGTTTCTGTTGAATTCAACTACCCACAAGCAACCAATTCCGTCGATAACACGATCTTCAATTTCCCTATGAAGCAAATTGTGACAGGTTTCACAAATTCTTACCAATGTAAGCACGATACCCAGTTTTATTCTAATCAAAAGATGCCGTATCGCTAACTTCGAAGTCGTCAGAGACCTAATCAATCCACATAAGGTTCATCTACTTTTATCCAATATAAACTCAAGCTTTCAAAGTGCTAACAGAGACTGTTGACAGATGGACATGGGGCGACGGAAATATCCGTATCTGTGAACATGTAAAATGAAATATGAGTGCTAGTGAGGATATATTTTCTACAGTTATTCATCTTCGATAAGTTCATAATATAACCCACGTAAAACACATGTAAGTCACCGAATTTTGTGAAGGATTGCTCAAGGCAGTCCTATGTTATATTATTGGACGAATTTGATGAACGTTACCTTAGTAAAAAAATACCTACAGAAACACTAAGCTTTAGTCACTATTTTCAGGTAGAGCAACTTGCATTTGAAAATTTGTTTGCGTCCAGTTGAAATCGATAGTTGGGATGCCGACTCTCAGCAAACGGTATCGCCTTTAGCAATTGGACATCAAAAGGTGTACACACACTGGGAATTTGTAACATAATTTATTCAAACGTTAAAATATATATATATATATAAACAAACAATAAGGGCACCCGACAAATCAAAATGTAATAATTGTGACCAACTTTCCATATGGTTTGGTATTAATCAAATGAGGACGCTTTTAACATCTTGTGAATAATTACACTGACTTACATTCATCCAACTGTAACAAAAAACTTTTTAGAACATAGTTTGTAGGTAAGTCAATTTCATTGACCCAATTGCTATATTATGTAGGCCTACTTGGTCAAAGAAAGTCTGGTCATTTAAATACCACACAATTGTTTGTTTAAAGTTAATATTCAAAAGAAGGCACTGGTGCTGGGTTAAATTTGACAAACTCAAATCTGTCGAGCAACAGTTGGAATATCCCATTTGTATCTCTGAAAAAATGATAAAAGGATAGTTTGTCAGACAAGGTAACATACGCCTTCAGTAGAAGTTAAGAACGTAAAGATGGATAGAACTTTGACTCTATCATCCATAATAAATTGCTACTAGTGCTTTTTACAAATGCTAGTATACAAAAACCATTCCAATATAGTAATATCAATAATACAGCAATAACGTTTATCTGCATAGATATATATGTAACGGTTATATCGGTAATAAATTTAATAATAAATTGTTTTGAAGTTTGATCCTTTTTCCAGGGTTTTTGGAGAAAAGAGTCAAGCGACCCCATTTACCCCATTGTTCAGACGCCCCTGAAAATTTTATCATGATATCGCAATTGATTATGTAAGTGTAAACATTTGCATGAAAAAAAACCATCATCATCTTGGTATAGATTTAAACAGGTTGGCTCCTGGTGTGATTTATAACATACTATAAACTATTGTTAAAGAACATCGATATGTAGCTGTTAAAAACTCTTGTAGTGTTGACAGTTTGATTCACTCTTACATTCTAGACTTTTTTTATAGAGAGATCATAAGACGCAAATCAAGCAATGTGTTTTTAACATCATTGTGAATGTAAAAAGTTTCAATGAAAATAACAATAACAAATCTATCCAGAAAATATCGCCACCATTTTCATCATGTTCATCATACTTCCTCGAGGCCGTGGTAATATAAGTGAGGAAAATTACTTATTTATAAATAAATATAGTCCAATCAAAATTGACCCTGGAATCTTTGTAGGAAATTTCAGCCAATAAAATTAAACCACTGGTTATGACGCAACGAAGGTAAACAAAACGAAAGCAGTGTACCATTAAATGTTTTGATTAATATGAACGATACAGAATTAAGTAAGATCTTCAGTACAGAATTGAAGCTGATAGAAAAATCAAACCTTTGGAATATGTACTGATTGGTCAGATTACTACGAACACAAGACAAGTGTATTATAGTGGGCTTAGTATAATACGGGTTAATAAGACCTTGTCAAAACCCGTATTCGGGATACGATGCACCACTTTGTACTTCTGTGTCTAACTGTGTGTGCAATTCGAGTTCCTATTTTTCGTTGCGTTGTTTACTCATACATTTATTTCAGGGCATCTATAGAAAATTACTCTCAGAATAGCTTTGCTATCTGATCAAAAACGAAATTTGTTCATGTTGACAATTATATATCTCTGAAACTCTAGATAAAACACACGAAAACAGATTGGTTTAACTTTTAGTTAGATACTATAAAAGTTTTTTTATACATGCATAGTGAAAGTATCAAAATTCGTTTCGCCTGTAAACTCTTCAATAAATATCCTTATTGACTATGTATTTCATGTTGCTATATCGATAGAACACAACGCATATCTTTAGAAATCCCTTGGACACCGGTGGGTTCGTTTTGCCGCATTGCCCAACTTGCCGCATCGTGCCCAACTGCACAAAAACGATTGTAAAATGAAAGTAAAGGTTTCTGATAAAATTCGGAATGGCCATTTGTTTCATATGAAACGAAATATTTTAATCTATTGTCTCGCATCGATTTTCTTTTTATTGATAATTTGGACCAGGTGGGAAAGTCGAAACTAGTTTTATGGTCAAATCTGGAAGAAAATAAATACCAAGTAGGCTACCAACTACAGAACCGTAATACACAATAAATAAAATTGGTTATAACTTGCAAGAGTTATGTCCCTCTACTGCGTGCCTATAACGTCACACACGTGCTAGACAAAATGGCAACTGAAAGTGAAAATCTTCTCAACAGTAAAACAGAATTGTCAAGCGAGGAGAAATTTAAACTTCTCGTTTTAGATGTGCCCTATAATTCGGCAGTGGCCCAACCCCCACTGGTTCATAAGGGCATTTTATTTTTCGAATCCATACAATTATCGTTACTATAAAGCCAAACCTTTTTCTGATAAGTTTGTTGATGCCCTAGACCAACCTGTA
Organism: Lottia gigantea; assembly: GCF_000327385.1. Taxonomy (NCBI): domain Eukaryota; kingdom Metazoa; phylum Mollusca; class Gastropoda; family Lottiidae; genus Lottia; species Lottia gigantea. The sequence continues at coordinate 122,991 of NW_008709027.1, forward strand.
AAGTGTTAGTCGACAAACTCGACGTAAAATGTTTTGAGTCATATGATTATATACAGACAATTCTACTTTAAATGTGATAAATAATTGACAAAGCTACAAACCTGTTAAGCATAAATCTTTAATTTTGCAATATTTCATTTGTAGATTCCACCATATCTGAAAAATAGTTGTTCTTTAATATAAAATATGTAAGGATTACGTGCGAGTAAAGATTTTGAAAGTCCAAATATAATAGTTCTGAGCACTAAGGCGAATCTATTTTTCAAGATATTACGCCAAAATATCCATTTCGGAAAACCAAATGATCGTACTACATTCATCTGTTGACTTAGCTGATATCATTATAATATAACAGAATCCATCTGAAATCCTCCGAACTTGTATTAAACGACATTATACTTATAAGGAAAACAAACTTTATGGACATACAATTACTACATTTTTTGACTGCGACGTTTCAATGAGTGTTCTCTCATCGTTATCAAGCAAATAATACAATCTTAAACATTAGGCATATATACAGGGAGAGCTAGTAACAACAACTCAAGACAACTAATAATTATAATAATGATTACAGGATGAAGCCATATAGGTGTTCTCTGTTCTCTGTGGATTATAGTTTCTTACTGATTTATAGTCTGATATCATGTTATTTTATTCCCTAAATGATATTAATATATACACTTGGTATGAAATAACCCCAATCCCTATTCAATTCTGGTTTTATTCTTTTTTTATATATATTGCTTCAAGTAATTTTCATTATACTTACAGTGATTCTGTGATTAAATGAGAATATAAATTTCAATTCTAAGAATTAACGGGTGGGGGAGCGTGGTTGGGTGCTATTAATTAGTGAAGTCGTGCTTAAGGTTATGTACGATTTTAAGATAGGATGATCATTCCTAAAATAACGTCTTACCGATACTGGAGTCGATTCCCCATGTTGATAATTTATGAATATTAGCCAGGAATATATCAGATGTCGTCTGTTTTTCCATTCTTTCTAATTTCTGATCAATTATTTCTCGATTAAACCTCATTTTCCACATTTCTGTCTCCAGGTGATTCAAATTACCATGAACATGTTGAATAATGTCGAGTGCTTGGCTGTAATTTTGTATCTCGGTCAATTCTTTATCCCTAGTCTTTATATCTCCAATAGATTTGAAATTTCCTAATTTGGAATTAACCTCGAGTGAAATGTTAGCAAACTTCTCAGAGAGATTATGCATCAGTTGTTTCTTCACTTGTAGATATTCAGTAGAATTACATGACACCGAGTGTATTATTGACAATTCTTCCCTTTCTTCAGATATTTCTTTCAACTCTTGCTGTAACTTTCGTATTTCAGACCACATATCAATTCTCAATTTCCTGATATCATCTTCAATATCACCAACACTACATTGTATATGCAAACTGCATAATGTCAAAATCAGAAATAACCTCCCACAAGCCATTTTAAAAACACAAGTACTCAGGATGTCAAAGATGAAAATGTGCCTTTCTAATCTTATCTATTGTCATTCAATAGTCTGTCTTATAATCACTAGAACATATTATAATTACGGAATGAAGTAAATCAATTAACTTGAAATTCTATCCGTCTGACCTTAAACAAATTACTGTCAATATGATACTGATTTGTTTGTGTCACAGAAAAAAGATAAACGTCACCAAATTCGAAATATATGAATATATGAAGAAGGAAATGTAGACATGGGTATCAAATTTATTTTTCTGTTATCACTGTCATAATATTCTGAACATAATGCCACCCTCACACATTTTTGTCCGCGAAAATGGCACGCGAGGGGACACATTTTATAGTGCAAATGTCAGTGTCAAAGAATATAATATATAATTGCATAAGAAACAATAAACAAGTTTAAAATATTTAAGAATCATGAACCAGTTTCAGATCGAAATACTTTCAGCTTGAATAACGAACCCTGAATTAGTTTCAGTTGAAATGACGAACCATGAACTAGATTCGGCTTGAATAACGAATTATGAACTAGTTTTAGCTTGCATAAGAAATAATAAAATTGTTTTTGTATGAATAACGAATCACCTACTAATTATCAAACTAATCGTTGATTATATAAAAGTATAATTTTATGTCTCAAAACTGTTTGTAAAAACATTATATAATTTTACAGAAACTAAAGATTATTTTGAAAACGTGAAAATCCTAAAATAACTAGTTCATCGTTTGTGGTGGAAATTATCGATCCTTTTAAAATCATAGTTCTGAAACTGACATTAAAATATTTACTAACGAAATGTCTGTGAAAAGCTCTAACACAACTTTCATACCAATTTTATCCACTGTTACTGGAGAAACCATTTGGACAGTTTTATGTTTTATTTTAATACCTGTTTGTATATGTGGATTAATATTCAGTTGTTTTAATGTGATAGTCTACAGCAAACTACCTCTACGAACAACTACTTACGTTCTTCTTATAACAATTAGTATATCAGATTTTATCCATATTCTCGCTGGATCTATTAGAGTATGTATGTATGTATCTCAATCTATGAATTATTCCGAGTACATCAAGTTTAGTTATTATATTATCAAACCAGTCATTTTCATCATCGTAATATCGAAAAGATTTTCTGTGTGTCTTCATTGTGCTTTGATAGCCGAACGTTTTGTCTTTTTAGTGTGTTCCATATCGTCACCATTTGTGAAGTTTTTTAAACGAACAAAAACTATCATAGTTTTCTTCGCTGTTTTTGCTGTGGCTTCAAGATCGATTGCATGGGTTCGACGAACAATCAGCGACAATGACACAAACCGCACCTCAATCCATTCCGAGTCTCAAATATTTGGAAATAACACACATTACCTTGACATAGTAGAACTTGGGATTAATGTTATTTTTCTTGTGATTCCTTTTATAACAATATTGCTCTTTATTGTCGGTATTAGAATCAAAATGAAGAAATTTTTTTCTCCAGCCGGTAATGGTGTTACAATGAAAACAGTTCGATGCACTAATTTAACAAAACTCGTCTTAAAAACCAGTTTAGCCTTTTTAATTTTTACTATTCCGTCCACTCTTACATTTCTGTTTTCCAACATCTTCAAAGAATTTCAAATTTATGGAAGGGAAACGAATCTTTATAGATTATTTCAAAGAACAGGATTCTCTTGTGAAATAATTGGTAATGTTAATAATTTTATAATGTATGTGTATTTATGTATTCCATTTCGACGAACTTTTAAAACAGTTATTCTGAAACCTTTTATAAGAAACTTTATCGACGAAAGTAATGTCTCATAATATGGTTGAAGAAATTCAATGGACGGACGTTTTATTTGATAATGAAAGTTTTTGTATTATTGGACTTTTTGGAGCATTTGTGTATAATAGAATAATACATGTACTCCTATCATTGTACGAACTTTGTATATTATGTATACTAGAATACTATAATTATTGTTGATACCTGGTTGGTACCTTAACCTATGCTATAACTCAACTTGTTAAACTCTACATAACTTATACTGTGCTAATTCTACTCAAATTTCGGGTAATTCTGGTAGGCCCACTGACGATACTCAGTCGTGGAAGTTGTGGTTATAAACTGGGTATGATTAGTACTGTCGTGGCTGGAACGTAGCTAGATCGGGACCTTCAGGGCTCAGTTGTGATAGTATCGGATAGAACCGTGGTAAGAACGATAGAACCTAATTTTCTAAACCGAATTTTTACGATTCCATCCCACATCATGAAAATATTATAGAATCCGGGTTGTTGTAGTGATAGTAGGGTTATTGTATACATTAATTTCTATACCTTACTTTGTGCATAATAATTGTTTGTTTAAAATTGCGTGACCACTCCGTGAATTGCGATTACCATTTTTACATTGAGCGTCTGAGAGGGATCTCCCAAGTAAATTTTCGAAAACTTGAATTGATTAGGTGCATTCTGACACATACTTCTGGGCAAAAAAAGTATAAAATGCAAATGCGTTGACGAAGCCTTTGCTTACCGATTGTTAAGCAATCGGGTCCGATTGCCCTAAGTTTGCCAGGGTTCTTTGCTATAGAAAATATAGTTTAGTCAAGTTAATGTGTGTATAAAAGTGTTTTGCCTGATAACACAGCAGGTAAAGAGACCAATCAAAGATTTAAGTATTCTTTTATCTCAGATCAATTTGGTTTTTATTTGATTTAATATATCAAAAGTTATGTGGACCTCCAGCTGTTTATAATTCCAATCTAAGCAGGTTAATTATACCGTTTACCGTTTAATTTATCGTTTCAATTCAGTCCTTTAAGTTCTCGGGGTAAAAATGGGTGTCACTTCTGTTTATTTTAGGCTATAGGCCTACCAACTGAAAAGCAATTTTTACTCTTTTTTAATACATATCCGAGGCCCATATCGGCTTCAGCCAAGCAACAACCCAGACACAAAGATTAATGGACGGAATATTACTTACCATAAATGGTATATTATATTGGACCTGCCATTAAAAAAAACCTCTTGATACTAAACAAAACGTTACTCCGGTTTATCAAGTACGCTTTAAACGGTTGCTTTCTGTATATCATAAGACTTCATCTTTTACCTTATGTATTCGGTTTAAGTTATTTATCGATTTTGAATCGATGTTTTTGTTAGTTTCCAATTGATATATTTCCAATTCAATAGCTTTCCAGGGAGCAAAAGTAGGCTACCTTAATTCTCTGAAAGACAATCATACCCAAGTGTGGAAGAAGATTGCGACCAACAATTTTCGTCGAAGAAAGGGCGATAAGTTTTGGGTGAAATAGAAGGCGACAAAGCGGGAAATTTTTCCTTGCTTTCTCGCCTTTTTCTTTGCTTTCTTTTCTCTCTAACTTTCGCTTTTTCCTCGCTTCCTCAAGGACGAGATGTCGAGAGTAGTGATGTTCGCAGTTGGCTTCCATACCAGGAAGCTTTTTCAGACAAAGAAGACCAAAGTCAACAACCCCATGAGCTCATAATTTGGCTTTCTCATTCAGGTGCATCAATGCATAATTACTACCATAGCCAATAAGAGCCTCGAAAGGAAGACTGTATCGCTTACTTGTCGGGGTCTTTGACTTGTGTTTTCCGCTAGTGTACAATCCAAGAGTTTTTAGCAGTTGCTCATTCTATATGTCGGAACCTATAACGATTGCTAATAACTGGTAATATCTAGCTGCAAACTGGTAACGAACATTCTAGATGTCAACTGTTCGCTTGTGTCAACTGTCACGGATCAGATGAGATGCTTTTTCAAAATATTTGAAACGAATTAAAACTTTGATTAAGGAGAAATTATTCATATTTTCTTTCCCTTTCATCTTTTTAATCAGAAAGAATAATAAATGAAATAGCCAATGTTATTAAAAGCTATTCTGAAATGTGACGAGCATAGCTTTACTTTTATGAACGACAGCTTTTTAGAAGAAGAAAAAATTTGACATCTGATAGACACTTTGGATTCAAATTACTTAATTATCATTGGGTTAGTATTTTTAATCGGTTTGAGAAAGAAGTCATATTTTGTCATTAATTGAAAACATTAGAACAAAGAAATGTCACGTCGAAAAACTATGGATTTACCGAGAGAAAATAAAGATCATCTGTGATTCAAAGTTTTGTGTAAGGGTACAAAACTCTATATTGAGACGGACAAATTTTATATATAAACTTTTCATGTTTTTTAATGTGTTCAAAATATGTAATGTCATGTACTGTAATTTAATCAACAAATCTAATGAGGCGCATGTTGCACACCCTTTTTACGCCCACATGAAATTGGCGGGGGAGTGGGGGAGGGGCGTATAATGGTGTCTGTCTGTCGGTCAGTCTACGATTGCTCGTAAACGCTTTAGAACGAACAATTCTTGACTAATAATCGATTAAGATACCAATGTGGCGGTCCAAAAGAAAAACATGTTGAATGAAAAACGTTTCCAATTTATCTAATCATCGGGTTGATATGAAATTTAAATCTCTTTGGAGTTAAAAAAAAAATTAAAATATTAATTCATCAAATTGTTTTTATCGAGTCAAGGGACATAATTGTTCTTCTTATCATCGATTTACAGTAGAACGACTCAAGTAAAACATTTTATGCTAATGAATATTCGAATGTGTATAGAAATCCCTCTTGCATGCCTATCATTGACTAATTTTTGGTCTAGATTTTAATTTGATGTCTGATGCATTTTCTTCCAGATTGTTTGAGATTCTCATGCGGAAGGATGACTCTAAAAATATTCCTTGCAGTGACAGTTAAACGGGTGTTGATAAAATGTAGTGGTCTACTTTCAGTTTGGCTAGTTCAAGGTTTTCATTGTCATGATATAATTGTGGGACTTTGCTACGGCAAAGTTTGTTTGTTATCGAAATGTCAATTCTTTTTTTTTTTTTTTTTTTTTTTTTTCGATTTTTACACACCTTCCTGAGCTTAGACTACAATAGTTGCAGCAACCTTACAACGTTCACGAAGCTTAGATATAGGCGAAGATGTGCATAAATATATTTTGGATCTTTTTTGCAATACCGGAAGTGCCACAGTTCAATATGTGCAAGAATAGATAATCGGCTCTAGAAGTCGTATTTTTCGGTCGATTTTCTTTGGGTTTGCATTTTTGGAATCTACTGTTAAAATCTGAAAGAATAGCATTTTCAAAATTTCAAAATTCGAAAATTTGTCGCAGACATTTTTTTTGCCAAATTTTGCATTTTTTTCATTTTTTTTGCTTTTTGCCTGATTAATCTGAAAAAAATTGAGCAAAGACATTTTAAGAATGTAAACAAAACGGTACAGTCAAATTTTCAATTTCACTTCCGGTTTGTCAAAGGTCATTGACTTTAGCTATCAGTTAATAATTTGACATTTGACCTCCGACATGTACTTCCGGTTTTATAGCTGTCCGAAAACAGCCAAATTCGCAACTTTGGACTGCTCTAGCACGTGACCTAATTAACCTAGAGGATTAATTTTTTCGGATTCTTAATGTGCTTTTCATGCTCTTTCAAGTGATTTATAACAATCGTTTTTTAAAGCAAAATTGAAATTCGTGAATTTTTCAAATTTGAGTTTTTTTTTACAATATTTCTGTTTCTTTGAGCTTGGTGTGTATATATCTTATGACCTATTTTATGTAGAACATTGAAACTTGGAACACAACAAGACAATTTGAATATAAATTAACCTATGACAAAAAAGTTGAGGTGGGCGTAGCACATCCGGGTTGAATTACTAATTGTTTACATTTTGGGAAAGGGGCATAACTCGCATAGGATACATTTGTTCAAAAAAGGAACTTTGCACACAATTACCTCATTATTTTGGCCAGTTTATGTTAATAGGTCAATTATTTCAGCTTTATAGTTCCAAAAATGGAACGGGTTTTGAAATTTCCATATTTTCAATTTTCTATTTTGACCTTTATTGACTCTTGTTGACCTATATCTTTTGACCTGTATGATGTAGAAGCTTTAAATTTGGGACACAACATAACATTCAGAATATCAATTAACCTATGCAAAAGAAATTGAGGTGGGCGTAGCACATCCGGGTTAAATTACTCATTATTGACAATTTTGACAAGGGACTTAACTCGCAACGTATACATTTGTTCAAAATGGAACTTTGCATACAATTACTTCATCCGTTGAACCACGTTGTCTTAGAAGTTTGATTGTTTCAGCTTTATAGTTCAAAAAAAGGAACAGGTTTTGTCATTCACATTGGCTATCTATTTATACTTTTATATTTGCCGTCCTATCTCAACTTCCAGTTTTATAGCCGTATATAATTAAAAATTTTGATAACTTGTATCTTATAACCTAGACCTTTGTTGACCGACTCCCTTTCAATGTCAAATGTCATTGACCTTGGCTATCTCCTGATACTTTCATTTGTGAGGTCTGTCTACTTCCGTTATAACAATCTTCCAAAGAATTCTTCTCAACTTTAGACTGCTCTTGCGCGTGATGTAATTATCGTAGAAGGTTGATTTTTTCAGAGTCTTTTGCAATTTGCTACATTTGCAAAGTCCCACTCTGTGCCACGTGTGGCTCTAGTATTGATTTTTTTTCTAAGCATTGGTCAGCATTTCAAGTTTAAAGTTTTCAACGAGATTTCTGTTATAGAAGGTTGAATTTGTAGATTTAACAAGGAAACAGATGACAAATGAATTACCGGAGACGGTCCATATAGGACTCGAATGAGCTCCGTGGTATTTTTTAGTCATCCACTTCTCTTATCGTTTTTGTATGCATATTTTTGGTCTAAATTCGATTTTGATGTCTAAAATCGTCATTTCTTGAGCAAATGAAAAGGCAAATAGTAAGAAGCAAATCATAACTTACACTTTCCCCAGAGGTTAACTTCATTTCCTTCTTTTCTACTAGAGTAAGCTTCTTTCTGATGTATTAATCCTATATTTGTCATCCCGCGTTTAACTGTAAAGGCCATCGACAACAGATGAATATTTAGCATAAAAATAATATTTATCAAATGCGAAGCGTATTTGGCGTCATGCATGTCTCTCGACCTGTCATTCCACAATAATTGTCCGTAGATACTGTGGATGGCACAACGGATTTTCGAGAAACTCGGTGTCTTGCCGGTCAGTCAGCAGGGTTTCTCAGGTTAATTAGCTGAAGTTTATGTTTGGAATAGCTAGGGCGCCACAAAACTTAGAAGACGTTCTGTGGCGTCGTGGGGTATAGGGCCTCCTTCAAAAGGGGTTAGGGGTCGAGTTCATTGAACTAATTGATCTTACATTTATAGCATTAAACTACATTTATACAAAAATTACAACAAATATTAAAGCATCAATTTGCACCATTCCAATGTTCAATCAGAAGTCTATAGTTCCTGCAACTCAACAAAAATGTGTTTGACAAATCACTAATAGCGAAATATCGCTCTATCACACAAGTCCTTTCGTGATTAGTGACGTCAATAAACACTAGTTTTAATGGAATTGCAGGTATAAAAATTTGAATTGGGCAATTTGATGCTATCAGTGTCCCCGATACACATGATTTATTTGAAAGAAGCTCTCTTCAATCTCTTTGAGTACGCGATAAAGTTCACAGTTTAACGTTGTGTAGTCGACCACTCCTTCTACTAATGTCGATAGAGGGAATAATACTTATTTTAACTTCATTTGCATGTAACCCTTTTTGGGAAACTGACCGATTTTCAAATTCCTCCACCGTTCTCTTCCATTACTATCAATTGTAACTTTATCCTTTAGACTATGATATAAATATTTCCTAATTTGAAATAATGAAAAAAAAACGACTAAAATTGGAAAAAAATTATCCTTATCACTGGTGACATATATACCACGAACCAATATAGTGTTGATATAAATACAAATATGTCAATGATAAATGTATATTTATGACATCTATATTCAAATTTGTTCAAAAAACAATCATGTAATAATAACCGCTCTATTGGTCCACTTGTTATAAATCTGCCACCTGATATAATAATATTAATGATTATATAAAGTTGGATATTTGTTCAATATTAGTTATATTAGGAAACAATAGGTCAGGTTGATTGACTGCTAGTGTCGATCAGAAAACGATGAAAATGGCGTAATCAAGTAAAAGTGGTTTTAGTCAGTGATGGATGACAAGATCACTGTCATAAAAGATAAGCTGTCTTACAGATGAAAATGGCCATCACCAACCTAGGTCTATAGGCTGTATCTTTTTTCTGTCAAATAACATTATGTACCAATTTGATAGGTTATACGCCAACCGTGCATCATTTCGGACATCCCCTTTTCAGTATTTGATTCTTTTCTGCAACCAATTTCAACTGTTTCTGACAATAATTCTGTAGAGAATTCCCATATTTCTGTTGGTAATTTACTTCCATTGTGCTTACATTTATTTCTTACTATTCAAAATGTAATAATTTCTTTTCTTCGTTACAAGTTATGAAATATACCTCATTTGGTAGCAGCTATAGGTTTAAAGACGGTAATAATCAGGAATGAAAAACGTTTCTAATTCTCTTAGACAATCAGTATTGATAAGATAATTTTTGCGATTTTTCTCAGAAACATGAATTGCTAAATCGCTTTTACATGTTTCCCAGAATTGGTAATGTTAATTTTTTTGTTTTTATGATTAAAAAGAATTGTGAAATATTTTCGGTCAGAACCAGTCTTCAATTTACCTGCTAGTCACTTCTCTTAAGTGTACTTTATCGCAGCTAATCTTCATTAAGAGGATTAGAGGATGATAACTATGTTTTTATTTTTCCTCATTATTCTTCTTAATAAAGTTCAACATTAAAACAATGGCTACATTGGGCAGGTCGAACATTTCAATTTGGTCTGTACCATACATCAAGTTGACTGCCCGAAATTCATCGGAGCATGATGTTGAAACAGACTATAACGAAACAGCTTTAAACGACAGAGACACGATTGTGTCAAGGAGACCTTCCAAAAGACGTGGGACAATACCAACGTTCGAAGACAATATCTCTATTAGTTTTAGTTACATTAGAAGAGGAAAGATGTCTAAATCTGGTTTGAGACACGAACCTTTAATTGAGGAAGATAGAGATTATGATAAAGATGTTTCACCATGTATTGGAATATCTATTGGTGTATGTGCTGCTATTGCTGGACTAGGAGGTTAGTTCTAGTAGGATTTTTAGACAATTTGTGATAAAGTTGGCATGAGGGTTAATAAGTATTTGATGGTTAATGAGAGGTCTATGTAAAGCTACTTGTAAAACTATTTGCAACAGACTAAAGCATATTTTGTGCGAGGGGGTAGTTTTTACCATGATTTAGATAAAGTATTCCTTTGGAGATCTCTTTCAAGTCTTCCGGCTCATCTGACAAGACAATAGTCATATGCTAACTAAAATTATATTTGTCTAACGTTGCCGAGAAATATTTTGGTCTGTAAGAAACAACATGCGGTGGTAACTAAGGCAAACAATCACAAGAGAATAGCAAGTCGTTTTCATTTTATATCTCTAGTGCAATGAAAATATATCACTTTATTTCTGAACCACCAAGAGTTGTTCCACTTTCCATGAAATATGTAAGTAATAACTCTGTGTCATCGTCATTTAAAAAATGAAACAAATTCCAATAGTTGACGGTTTCTTCCGATACCTGTCTCACAACTTTATTTCTGTATTCGAGACTGAAATCGGACATTTTTAACTCTGATAGAATGATTATAAATATTAAGTTATAAAATTCCGCTCTACAGTGGAAAAAATACTTCCTGAAATAGTCCGAATTATGTAGGTAATAGACTTGAACTTGAGAGCCGTTTTTTTTGTTCTTTCCTTGTGAGATTAAAGAATTACTGACACATGTATTTGATTATGTTAAAATTATGATATTGTGGCAAAATGTCTCAAACTGACAGAAAACCAGATCATAGTTATAAATACAAGAGCGTTATTCCACTTACTTCCTATGAAACAAAATGAAATAACTGTATTCGGTCTGAAAAGCAATATGGCACAATAGACTGGAAATGTCAATTGAATGAAATGTTGAAAATATTGCAATAAGTATGTTTAACCAAAAGGTTATCATAAAAAACAACATGTTTTCATATGATATTGGCACGTATCAATGTTCCCAGGACTGAACACATGAACACTATTTGCAACTGTAGCCAAATTATGATCAAATTTATAAACTTAATCAATAAACTTTCCTATCTCAAGAACAGAAAACAATATTTCGTTTAGTTTTTTTTACAATTGTAATGCATGCAGTAAAGCATAAAGCTATTTCTCCTGAGATTTCTTTTCATACACTAAAAACATTGGTAAGGGTTTGGTCAAAATGGGTCATAATATAACAGACAGTTATATTTTAAGTAGGTAAAGATATCAGTTATGATGTAAATCATGGCCAACTAGAATGATTTATAAGACTATTCTAGTATGTTTTATATTATGTATTTACATACATGTACGACTATTTATGACTTTTTTACCATAAGTAGCAAACTTGTTCGTGAGAAGACAAAACCGATTAAATTGAAAAAGTAAATTCACAGCTGCAAGAGGTTAAAACTACATAACATGCTTGTCATTTTTCATTTCGTAATGTTTTGGAAGTAAAATGCATTAAAAAGTGTATGACTCAGAAGCTATAAAAGAAATAACCATTGGGAGTGGCAGAAAAGTAACGAAATTAGCAAAAATCCAAATTTGTCTGTTCATCATGTGAGCGCCTGGTCACGTCAATTAGACAGATACATAGGGCGAGGAAGAATGATTCAACAGTTATAATTCTTATTTAAAAAGGGAATAAAGCAAGTGTTTGACAGTCAAGTTGTGATCTTCAACTTGACTGTGTCAAAGAAGGAGTAAGAAAGAAACCAAAATGTACGAAATTATTGATTTCTAATAATAAATGTTCACATTCAAATATAAAATATTTAAAGAAGGAAAAGTAATTTTCAAGGACAAAACACTTAAAAACTGTTGGACTAAATTATGTTTCAATGTCACTGTAAAAAATTCTACTTGATGGTTTAACGGTTTATTTTGTTTGAAGTACCTTTTAAAACTTTATGGATGATATAAAACATCATAATCCTACCCTTCATTTAACCTTAGATGTCAAAAAATGTCTTCAAATCTACTGAAATAGTACTAGTTTGAATGGAAGGTGACCCCACTAATATTCTTGCCTGTAGCTAACATTAGTGTTGAACAACCATATTTCATTGTTTTAGTAATATTACATAAATTCTAACACTTGTAGCCCGTAGGTAGACAGTCCGTTACATTGTTTATTTTATCTATATCACACAACACATTGATGTTATGTAACATTCATATCTGTATATTAATCTTACATACGTTAACACTTTTAATGATCCCTTTATATACATTTAAAATTGACTGATAATGAATATTTTACAAAAGAATTTAATGAAAGAATTGTTAGTGGTGCTATATCGCATCAGCAGTGGGAAAGAATGGAAATACCATAGCAATTACTTGAACCCATGGCTTATGTTTCTGTAAGCAGATTTGGTTCTCTTTTGAGACATGATGCGATCACACTTTAAACATATTATCGATTGAATTAATGCCATACTGTACTATTAACAGACATTTTAGCTTCCAGCAAACACACCTTGGCTACCTTAACTTCTTATAAAGAAGTGAATCTTTAAATTATCTAACAAAATGCTTACTGATGTTGTATCTTACAGGTATTGGTGCCATTGTCATATTGAAGGCTTTAGAGCTCTATAGAACCGATATCAGTTATTTATACATGTCATGTTATCCGGTAATTATCTTTCTTTCAACAAGTTCAAAGGAACATTTTTAAGAAAATTCAACCCTGTCTCTCTCCTAAAACAAGAGATTCCAACTATCTTTGGCAAATTGGACCAAAAATATTGATAATTTTAAAACACCATTTTCAAGAGTTGATAAATGCCTACGTTTGCAATTTTGATATGATGAGATTTGTAGAATCATCAGAAATGTCGGTAGAAAAAATTGATTATAATGCGGCTGCCACTTTCCAGCGAGAATATCCCGATCTTATTGCACATCTTACAAAGATTGAATTTTTTTTCAGTTTGTCTTCCCTGTCATTACTGGTGTTGCCATGGCTTATAAAAGGAAAATGGGATCGGTGAGTTTTACGTCCTACATCTAAGACGAGCAACGTCATGCAGTATGTAATAAGGGAAAGCTGTGTAGGCCAGTGGCTCAGGTATCCTCACAGTCTCTAGCACACAGAGTTTCGGTCCACCCAGCCCCCCACCCCCCCTCCCCGGACCGTATTATCTCGACCTATGACGGAACTGAACGCTGAAGAGAGAGAAGCTCCAATATTGCTTTGAAGGACTATTTGTTTGGGAAATGGTTCTGACAATGTGCAATTTTCCACCAAACCATGAAATCGTGCTCTTAGAAAGGTAGTCTTGAAAATGCACAAAAACATTTTATTGGTAAACGGATTAATAGATTGATCTATATGTATGCTTATGATTACCAACGACTTAACTTATTAAGTTATTCTAAGCTAAGATCTGTTGATATCTTGTAGCTGACTTTACATTTTGGTGTATTGATATTTGGTATGATTGGAGGATCTGTATTCTATGCTTTTTCCATCTTCCCCGTTTATATGGACAAAGATAAGTGCACGTAAGTAGATGTTTTAGTATTCTTGAATGCCACTCGGTTGACGATTTCGGTTATTATTATTTTTTGTATTCTTTGCACTGTGAACAGACACAGTACACGTAAACTATATTGTTAACACATTAAGGACATAATTATTCTCTTTTCATCTGTCAGTTGATATAATGAAGTTTGATGGATTTTGTAGATTTTGTATGGAAGCAGTCTAATAAAAAATAATCTTGAAAGATCTTTAAAACAAATGCCACTAATCATCTAAGCATTAGTCATAAGAGAAATGTGTATTTTTGCATCCTGATTGATATTCTGATCTACATCTTATTTCATGTTCGCTTCATTGACTGACTGAACTCCGCGTAACCTGGTAAATCACCTTCGTTAAAAGAGAATAGAAATACAATATTTACACTTTGGTGACAATGCTTCTGTTCCTTGCATAGACGAAATTGTTTGATAAATATACAAATAGTTGTTGGCAGCCAAAAATTTAAACATCTGATTCTTTATCATTACAGTGATGTCCTTATGGAAGGTGACTGTCAAAAGACTGCTCTTGTTTATTTGTATGTTGCTTTTGGTGGAGTTGGAGTTGTTTTCTCTTTATTCGGATTTTTATGTACTTTATGCGCCTGTTGTAAAGCATCGGTAAGTCTCGTAATAAAGATTTAAAAAGGCATTAATTTGATTATGTTGTCAATCAATAACTTCAAATACCTGGTAAATATTAAGATATTATAAAGAATAAAACGACTTGTCTCAAATTGGTGACGATGTGAGGTAGGCGTCTAATTAGTGTTCAGAATTAACCATCATTATTCTTTAACAGAAAACAATTGCTAGCCGAATAGAACACGAAGAAACCAGACAACAAATGAAACAACAGTCAGAATTGGAAGCTAAGAAACAAATGAAAGCAGCTGGTATGAAATCCAACTACACACCAACCACAAACAATGGTACAGCCAAACAAAATGGTGGATATGAAAATTTGGCTGCTAATTTAGATGATAAATTAATGACAAAATTGTAAAGAAGAGCTTGTTTTATTTTCTACTGAACATGTTTTTGTGTGAATGAGTTATTATTTGAATAATTGTTTTGTATGGCGACTGTAATTATGTTAATGTATTTATTTATGTTATTTTTTAATGTTCGTTTGTTGAGAATTTGAATGAAAAAGGATACGCTTTACGACATTTATAAAGGGACCCAATAACTTACATATTATGGAAATTTATTATGTCGGTGTGTGTTTTATGATTGTGTTGTATTTTGTTGTGTTGTAAATTTGATATATTCATATGCTATGTATCTGTCATTGTTATAATATAGACACTTTTATTTAGGTTACTATTAAACAATTAGATAAATTGTATTCATTTAATATGTAGTGGAAGCATTGGCGAATATATTATGTAAAAGTATGTTGTATATCGTTTTGTTCTGTTGCAGTACATGTTTTGCTGTTTTTGATTTTATGCTGCGATGCGATCAATGGAATGGACTGAGTACATCAGTTGTAATGTTGGAATGAGATAAGAAAATGTCATGCAGATCTAAATGTATTTTGTTACCGATAAAAATTAATTTGAATGTGCGTGAATGGGGAATAAATGTGATACAAAAAAATAACTTTTATATACTTAAATTAAATATAATCTTCAAAATCCAAATCATTTTTTAAACACCACAATTTATAACAATTTGAATATTATCTCTGAATCCCCACCACTTTGGTTTATATATTTATGATAAAGAAAGAATACAAATAATCAAGCGAGATAATGGTTCACATTTCGTGTAAAAGTGCTACAGTTTTTATTTCCCTTGACTTAGTAAAAAAAGCGGCTACAGTTTTCAGCGAGGTCACCAAGACGATCATCCCCGCAACCCACCCTAGTGTGTTGGCTCTGCGGTGAGATGCCTCCAACGCGGAAGTGGATAAAGATAGCTTTCAGGAATTGTTTTAGTCCCTCCCCCCAAACAAAAACAACTCCGGGTTTATTGAAACGTTATGTACTTATTGTACCTATTCACTTTACTGACCATTTAAGATTTCACACCATCACAGGATATCTTTAAATTCTGACAAAATCTTTACAACAAGTTTGCTATATTGTTGTAGATATGAGATATTATTATGCAAGTTTGGTATTATTTAGGCAAGAATGATTTCAATGGTATTTTTTTCTCACAGGTCATTGGCTGGACTTTCATTATGAAATATATAAAACAGATATGAACCAAGTAACTGAAAACAACTTGTCAAATTCCTAAAACTATTACTATTGTAACAGTATTATGTTAAGGATGCTTTACCATGAAACCACTGTTCCGGAATGTGGTCATGAGGGGGTAATTTTACATTGTTTTGGTCTATTAATAAAAAAAATGAAACTTCAAGAATTGCATTATTGACGATGTAGATTATTGGAGACATCACATCGTAGTAGAATCATGTTAATGCACTGGGTCACCAAAGCAATTATTCTGTTCTATTCTGTCCATGTCAAAGATGCCTACCAAAGAAACAGGGTAGCTACATCAACCCTGTTCATGACCAAGATTGATTTACATAGTTCCAGTTATTATCAACACCGTAAACTGAGACGTTTTACTGTATTTCCACGAAATTGACATTTTCATGACAAGCGATTGTAGTTGATTTTAGCGACGCAAAAGTATTTTCCATAATTTATAACAAATTTTGTGTATTATTTTTCTTTTTTTTTGTTCTCAAGCTGAATTATGCTAATCTCTAAATTAACACAACCTAATATTCACGAAGCAAATAAAAAAGTCCTTGCACATTAAAATCTTAATGGCTACAAGAGTAATATTATTAGCTGCAAGAATGTGGTCAAAGGGGGACAATTTAATATTGATGTAGTCTGTAGTCAAACCTAAAGTATTGATAGATATAAACATAAAAACAATGCTTGTTATGGAAATTAAATTTATTTATTCAGAGATACTTTTGCTCAATGTTGGTTAACAGGAATATATCCGTGTACTATAGGTCCATTCCCTTTAATATACGTAATCTGCCCTTCTCTGTATTTATATTTTATTTTACCACACCAAGCATTACTATTACTCTTCCCATTACTCTGCATTGAATCCAACTGAAAGTACAAACATGCAACATAGTCTTTTGCTTTCAGTTACGCCAACATTCTTATCTCTGATACCAAATTTTCTTTTGACAATTCATATCTTTGCTGTGGTTAAAAAAGTGTACAACTGTTTTGATTATGTTATAGAAAATTATGGACATTAATGTTACCCGATACAGTTTCCAAGTTTTTCAAAATCTGACCGCCCATGTACTATATACGTTCCACTTCTTAACAACGGTTAAGGGTAGCTTTTGACATAAAATTATATTACCTCAGAGTCTTGAGTACAGGTATTTCTTCGTGAATAACGAAATTTGCTGATAGAATAAGTAGAGTAAGAATCAGCAGGCACAACGTTTCTGCGGCAAATGATATTGTACAAACGGTTCCAAAATGTTTGTTTGAACACTTTAGTGGTTAATGTATATAACAATGGGTTTAATGCACTATTGACTGGTAATATAAAAATCACAATCCAGCTATATAAATTGCCTCGAATATCCAGTCCTGAAATATAATCACTAATAGTTTATTAAGATAAATACCAAATACAAGTAGTTAAAATGGAATGAAATGAATTGTAAGAAGACCTATCTCTGTCAGCTATTATAAGAAGACCTGTCAGCTATAGCTAGAATCATAATTCAATAAAGAAAACCTACCTCCTAAAGCTGCTAATTTGAGACAGATTATAGGCATCCAACAAATGAAGTCTGTAATAACTATTAGTGAAAATCTCTTCATTAATGATCGCTCGTGATCAACATGGGTACTTCTCAGCACCATTCTAGACTGTCTGATAGAGAAGAACATTGAACAATAAGCATAACTTATAAAAGCGAAAGATACCAGGTTTAATCCAACAAACATAAAGACTGAATATTCCCAGCCATTACTCCAAGGTTCGTGTAATAATAGAGGAACACACACAGCGTTATTTCGGTAAAAATATGAACCGAAATACGACAGTCCCAGAGTTGGTAAAACCGACAACAACACACTAATAGTCCATATCACAATAATAATAGTACAGGCAAGGCGAATATTACGTTTTCGTAATGATAATGGATAGGTTATACACATATATCTATCAAATGTTATTAATGTTAAAGTAAGGACAGAAACTTCGGAACTAAGAGTAGTCAATATACCACTAAGATCACAGGCCCAACTGTTTCTCCATTCTATATCATACACTAAATATACACCACGATAGTTTAAATCTTGTGATGCTATAATCATCAAATATATTCCCATTATCAAATCAGCTAATGAGAGATTTTTGATGAAAAACGAATGAATTTGGTTGTCTTCGCGAATAAGGAACCGCCCAAGAATTACAGCTGAGTTTCCAAAACATGCGAGAACAGCAACTACCCAGATCATCACTCTTAGGATACGGTTTTCTAATAAATCCTCTTGACTTGATATACCATCACCCCATGGACTACATTGTTCATAATGTCTTACATAGCCACACATGTAAAATGCATCAAAATATCTGAGAAAAAAAA
Organism: Lottia gigantea; assembly: GCF_000327385.1. Classification (NCBI taxonomy): domain Eukaryota; kingdom Metazoa; phylum Mollusca; class Gastropoda; family Lottiidae; genus Lottia; species Lottia gigantea. Next base: position 141,802 of record NW_008709027.1, read on the forward strand.
AATTGTGATTAGATTTTCAGACTTTCATTTTGGGATCATCAAGATCAAGAAGGTTGTGACGCTAGACCTGCGGAAAATCAAGCAATTTCCTTCCAGGAAACTTTGGAAAAGTCTTTGCTTTGAAGGGGGAAACTTGTAGTTTGTAATTTGGTTTTGAAATGAAAGTGTTATGACACCAGTCCTGAAACTTCTCTCACATACTTCATATATTGATGGACTGGATTCAAATGGTTGATCCATGTAGAGCTCGAATTTAACATTAAATGTATGAAAGTGTCTACTTACACGTATTTCAGATTAATTAACCCATCAAATACCCGACTTTTCACTTCTCTAAATCGGTTTTTACTCAATTCCCTAAAAATATATGAATCAGTTACAAGATTTGCGAGATTTACGGTCAAAGGATATACATGTAGCTTATTTTGCGTGAGAATTTCAGAAGTCTTTAGGATGCGAAAATACGCTAACTGCTTTTTTTTAACTCATTTGCGCGTTTATCACTATTTAAGGCGGGTAATTGGTTTTATTGAATGTCGTGAAAGCTATACTTACAAAGATAACAAATTAACTAATGGCAAGAATGTCGCGTCATCTAGTTGTTGTATTATATTCTGTCGCAAGTCTCTGTAAGTGGAAAATTTCAATACGTTTTAATGATCTCTATTTCAATGTAAGGCACACAATAACTACTAATGATATTAAAAGAAAAAAAAACTTTCTTATAAAGTATTAGATTATGAAATAAATACTCAATAAAATCCAATATAAAAAATAACATTACGTACAAATATGTCAGGTTATGCAAACCAACAAATGTGTTACTAGAGATGGTTTCTAAAAGATTTTCTGCTAAATTTCTGAAAGTATATAATACACTGATTCATAGACTTTATCATTTGCATTGCTCCGGTATGTTCTAATCCAGTGGTTCCCAACCTATTTCATCCACATTTGCAGCATGTGATGATCCGAAGTGCTCTCTCAACTCAAAATAAATTCTTCTCCTACACCAATTGGCCACACTCCTGACAACCTACTCCCACACCCCAGGGGATGAAAAAACCCCAGGTTGGGAAGCAGGGTTCTAATCCAATGAATAGCTGACAGCAATAATATAGGACTTGTCGCCCAACAGCCATGGATTTCTACACTCCGTTTCCATGCAAAAAGTGGAAAGTAAATACTGACAAAATAGGTAGGCTATAATACGTGCCAATAATCATTGCGCATGGTAAAGTCGCATTGATTATGGAATGTTCCAATCGTGACTAATATTCGCTATTTTTATCTGTGCAACGTTCTTTTTCAAGGGACGTAACTGGTTTCATAAAATGGTTCGAGAAAGAACACTTCTGATTTATATTATAAAAAAACAAAGATGTTACTTTTCGTGAAAATATTTTTAAGAATATAAGTAGGCTACACTTACAAATGTGACAGTGATTCTAATGATAAGAATGAACTTGAAGCTATATATTTTATTCTGTTTCCAAGTAATGAACTGGAAAAAAATGTTTTTTTTAAACAATATGAAAGATATTATTTTAAAATGTAAAAGAAGATGAGCATGCATTTGAATTTAAAACACCCATGGAAATAGATCTTTTACAGTATTCACTTGTTTAACTTCAAAAAGATACTAGAATTACGCGTGGAACAGAGTGGGACTTTGTTAATGTGCCAATTTGCTAGGGAATCAACTTTCTAGACTCATTAGATCTGTTACTGAGGCAATCAAAAGTTCTCTTTGTCGGAAGGTTGTGTAACAGGAAGTAGATTTCAAATATCAAGAATGAAAGTATCAGCAGTTAACGTCGGACATTAAATATGCAAGCATTCTTGGATATTTTTGATCAATGAATTTTAATCCTGAAAAGATCAAGATCAAGATCAACAAAGGTCAAGGACAAATATCGAAAGTATGAAAATCTAAAAAAGAGTGAATCGGTGTTGCCACGCCAAATATTCAAAATGTCCAATGTTTTGTTCAAATTTGAGGCTTTTACATCAAGTTGAATAGTTGCTCCAACTACTACAGTAGTTATGTGGGGTTTGTAAATTTCGCAAATTTTGAAAGCCAACCCCGACAAATATACTTACAGTGTGCGTAGATTTTTCAGATCACTGAAGTAGAATCGATCAATTTTCTCTAAATTGTTGTTATTTAATATCCTGCAAGATTAAACGAATGGTTGAAACGGCTATACTGGCTTTTAATCCATACGAGAAATTAAAGCCTATGGCTTTTCAACATTCAAGGGAGGCAATATTATAAATTATATGGACCCAAACAAGACAACCCCCCCCCCCCCCTCTCCAAAAAAAACGGCAGCAATGATTTCATACGAACGTAGTGTGTGTTTCTTTAGTCAACACTTTTCTTCCCATCCTTTTTCATAAGAAAAACATGTTAAGAGAATTGAACTAGACAATATGGAATCGTGAACCTAAAGGCAAACAGCGCAATGTACTCATGTGTTCCTTGAAAAGCAATTTGGCTGTAGACAAATCATGGGAAATAACTGTAATACATTTATATTCAAAAGTTGGTCACTGTGGTTTAAAGATTTATGAAGTTCTGTTGCAGGTATTACAACCTTAAAATGAAGAAAGTACGAAAATAATAGATTTCTATAGGCTTGTGACAAAAGAATATAATATTGTTCCATTGAAATTCAGATAACCTTTTGAATTATCTCACAACCTTCGAATAACCTGGTCATTGTATAAACTCAGGCTTCAAAATTAACCTCATTTCATTATTGTATACAGGTATATTATATATAAAAACATACAATTCTTCAAGTTGTCTGTTTTCTGTAAAAGAATTTTGAGCTATATTTTCTACCATGTTGCCATCTAAATATCTGAAATAATACAATATAGTACATGAAAATTGGTTAGACACAATACAAGAGATCATGAGCAAAAAATTACTATGTATATTTGTTGAAATATTCATTCAATCACGTTCAATCGTATCAAAACTAAATATAATGGGTGCTACTAGTCACAAGGACAACAATTCCATTTTTAGGGTCAAAACGCACAGGACGTTTCCTTCCGAGGCGAAGCTTGAAGCCGAGGGTCTGGAACTGCGAGAGACCAACCAGAAGCCAGCTGATTTTAGATGGCTGAGTTTATTTTTGAGCATTTAGAGGGCTTATTCACTTCAAAATAAGACCGGTAACTGGTCCGGGGTTGCTCCACTTTTCACGTCAGACAACTCATTAGCTGATTAAGATGATCTATTCAATATTTGTAGAATATAGTTTAATTATGAGTAGCCATTTCCTAGATATATGATAGCTTGTTTACCAATTATTGAAATTGATTAATACGGGAAAGTTAAGACTCAAATTACATATTCCTATCAATTATTTTTAGTACATAGATCTAGTGGTTGAAAAACAATACTAACAGTGTCTTTAAGGATGTCAAACGTCGGAAGAAACTTGGACGAATAGTTTTGAATTGGTTTTGGGTCAATCTCCTGGAAAGAAAAAGTCATTGGCAAAGATGCATTAAATATTATTAGGTTACGTTTAGACTAATTCTCTGAAGTCGATTAGGAAAGAGGAATACCAACTTAGTACAACTAAATTTTGGTAATGGCATTAGGAAAGGGGAATATCAACTTGGTACTACGAAATCTATTAAGTGGCATTTGGAAAGGGATATATCGACTAGGTACTACCAAGTCTGTGGCATTAGGAATAGAGAAGGCAAAACGTATACGATAAAACACTCAAAACGAACAGTTATGTATTTATAATAGTGCAGAATTAATTAGTAATCGAGAAATATGTTGAAATATATCGCCAGTTTAGATTTTTAGAAACAATCAAATGAGACATAATATTATATATATCATCCTTACAATTCTTGTACAATATTATCAGCTGAAAATATATTTTCTTTCAATTCTTGCAATTTATTATCTGTCAAAATTCTACAAAAAAAAACAAGAATAAACACTTTGTTTTATTAATTCTTCATATTTCAAACAGATTTTCCAAGATATGATGAAATTGATGTCTGAAAATACATTGGATAACATAGAATATAATAAATGAAGAATGTATAGTTCATGCATTCAAGGATACAAATCGTAGTTTACGTGGGTGTAAGCAACTTTACTTACTTTTAATTTAAAATGATAGCTTGCCAGGCAAGGTTCTATACGCCCACTGGCAGCTTTGATTTTAAATAAAAATATTTGGCAGTACAGTAATATCATGTGGGCGTATAAAAAAGATTCAGATGAAAAGGAGCATGAATCTAAACTTTACATGACAGGAAGTTAATATTGAATCGTTTAAGTAAAATGGACACCAAATACTCACAATATCATGATTTTTGTGTTGTTTATAAAAGTTTTGGATCCGATATGTTTCAAACCAGAATGTTGAACTGTCCTAGAAGTAATGTAGAAAAATATTATAACTGAAATTCAGCTATTAAATCCCAAGTTAAAAACGTTAACAAAAGCAAGTAAGGCATACATATTGTATGTTGAATTTAAAACATATAAAATCCACTTAACTACCATAGAGAGTTAACACCAACATAACCTTTTCGACTCAATATTAGCTGGTTTCAATGGCAAGATCTAGGAGATAACCCTTAAATGAATTCTATTTAACTAAAATCCAAGGGTTTGGTTGACAACAGTAACGCTATTAGGCTTCACCAACAATGTTACGTCAATAGCAGAAGTCATCCTTGTTTGCTAAATAACATGAACAAAATCAGTTCAAATACAAATTATTTTATCATTATGCTTCATTCCAAACTCTTCTTTCGGACTATAATATTATACAACACGTTATAAAAGCAGAAGACACAATAAGAATTCTCAGTGTGATAAATATTGCATGGGATAAGAATGTTGATAATTCAGCATCGTCAGATTTCGGACGGAAAAGTTTATATCGATATAAAGTTATGTGTTTATTTTTGTCTCGAGGTTGACAAGAAGACTTATTGTGAAAAGTCTATAAAAATTCTAGTGTCAATACATATTAGTTCTATGATACTTACAGAAACCTCAGATGTCTGAAATGTCTAAATTCATCAGCTGATATAACCTCAATATTGTTTCCACTAATATCTCTATAATACATAATAGTGTTACCAGAAAATCTATATCATCTATTAGTTTGGGTTATCAAAACTGGCAATTTTTTTTACGTGAAAGACAGTGAGTCGTCGAAATATTTGTTTTACTAGCTATCCGTACACCGTATCCGTATTCAGAATTAAAACCTTACTTCTCCTACCCTCACAAGAAATGATGTTCAAGACTTCCAGACGTTCACTGACTTTCACGTGAGAAATTTTGATCTATGAGTTCATAATATCGGTAATATCTGCACGGGAAAAAGAAGAAGATTTTGGAAGAGACGGCAGTTTATAGGTACTTTCGTGGAGGTAAGGAAACCGGGCGTTGAATGTAATTATCATCGACTATATTTGAGAGCTCTTCTGTCAGCTTATAAAACAAATATTTCTATACCTATTTCACATCAATGGAATTATGAAATTCATACCTTCAGCGCAATGTTATATAGCTTCAAATTTCTCAGTGACATGTTTTAAAATAAGGTAGCTAATTGCTACAAGTTAAAAGTTTAACTACGTACAAATGTGTTAGATTGGAAGATCCATTCACTGAAATTTCTGTCAACTTCTGATCATTACACAATGATCGTGTTTCCGCTTTACATACACACCCAGTTGGTATCGACGACAATACTACAATAAAACAAAATAATTACCTAGTTTATAATTTATACAGTTTCTATCTGAACAGTTGTAACGAAGATCTAATGCGTTGTATACATGCTTCAAATATTACCCACTTCTGGGCTTCACGTTTTATGACAATTATTTATCTAGATTTTAAATATCTGCAATTTTGCGATGATATAGGTTTTGAAAGATAAAAGGTGTAAGATTTATATCATTATCTAGACTAATGATATACCTACCACATTCATCCGTGAGATTTTCTCTATCCGAATCGGGTCGTTTCTTGAAGTAAATATTCCAAAATTCGCCTTGACTTTTATCCACTATAAAAAAAATAATTATTAAATTAATCAATTATGAACCATACATTAATATAATATAAAATCTATATTAAGTCAATATACAACTTGAAAACCAGCTAAATCTCGCTAAAGTGATATACAAGATAAATATCAACCAATATAATATAAAATCTATCTGAAGTGATATACAAGATAAATATCAACAAATTTAATATAAAATCTCGCTGAAGTGATATACAAGATAAATATCAACAAATTTTATATAAAATCTCGCTGAAGTGATATACAAGATACATATCAACAAATTTTATATAAAATCTATCTGAAGTGATAATACAAGATATTAAATATTAACCAATATAATATAAAATCTAACTGAAGTGATATACAAGATATTAAATATCAACCAATATAATATAAAATCTATCTGAAGTGATAATACAAGATATTAAATATCAACCAATATAATATAAAATCTATCTGAAGTGATATACAAGATATTAAATATCAACCAATATAATATAAAATCTATCTGAGGGTATATACAAGATATTAAATATCAACCAATATAATATAAAATCTATCTGAAGTGATAATACAATATATTAAATATCAACCAATATAATATAAAATCTATCTGAAGGGATATACAAGACATTAAATATCAACCAATATAATATAAAATCTATCTGAAGGGATATACAAGACATTAAATATCAACCAATATAATATAAAATCTATCTGAAGTGATATACAAGATATTAAATATCAACCAATATAATATAAAATCTATCTGAAGGTATATACAAGATATTAAATATCAACCAATATAATATAAAATCTATCTGAAGGTATATACAAGATATTAAATATCAACCAATATAATAAAAAATCTATCTGAAGTGATAATACAAGATATTAAATATCAACCAACCAATATAATATAAAATCTATCTGAAGTGATAATACAAGATATTAAATATAAACCAATATAATATAAAATCTATCTGAAGTGATATACAAGATGTTAAATATCAACCAATATAATATAAAATCTATCTGAGGGTATATACAAGATATTAAATATCAACCAATATAATATAAAATCTATCTGAAGTGATAATACAATATATTAAATATCAACCAATATAATATAAAATCTATCTGAAGGGATATACAAGACATTAAATATCAACCAATATAATATAAAATCTATCTGAAGTGATATACAAGATATTAAATATCAACCAATATAATATAAAATCTATCTGAAGGTATATACAAGATATTAAATATCAACCAATATAATATAAAATCTATCTGAAGTGATATACAAGATATTAAATATCAAGCAATATAATATAAAATCGATCTGAAGTGATATACAAGATATTAAATATCAAGCAATATAATATAAAATCTATTTGAAGTCAATCTACAACTTGAAAATCAGCCTATATAAAATCTATCTGAAGTGATATACAAGATATGAAATATTAACAAATTTGATATAAAATCTATCTGAAGTCAATATACAACTAACAAATCAACGATATGATAAAAATATATATATCATCTGAAGTCATACACGATACGAACATAGCATTCAAAAGTACTAGGAATGATTCCTTCAACAATACATCAGACTAGGAATATATTATGTTTTTTCATTTTAACTTTCAAACACTGATACTTCTGGACACACATGGACCGTAGGCTCATATTCCGGTGGTAAACTATCATTATTGCTTAGCTAAGAATAAATTCCCGTTTCTGAAAATAAGGTACGGAATGGATGGCGAACTAACCTCTTTAAACACCAGAACACCATATATATAATCCCTTTTAAATAAAAAAAAAACAAAAACAATTTTCGACAAAATAACATTTAGAATTTTATTTTTAAAAAGACTTACGACATGTATATTCATCTGAATTATCTTGACAATCAATGATACTATCGCAAACTAATCGGTCTGCTATACATTCTTTTGATTGCTGACATTGAAACTGGCCTCTTGGACAGGGTATTTTTATCGTCTCCCGACAC